>NC_134878.1:23724201-23921701 GCF_041734735.1 Babylonia areolata
AACTGTTATTCAGATTAGGCTATAGTCCCTGTCTGAAGGGGGAATCACATAATCGTAAACGAATGATTAATGTAATACAAACGTAATTTGTCAGGAAACAAGTGTACACAAAAATAGTAGGCCTGCAAACGAAACATGTATACATACTAAGTTGTGCTTATATACAGTAACTTCAGTGCTCTGTAGGCAAACGAAATCACTTTTGTGAAGACAGTTTCATTTCTATATACCAAAAGTAAATCAAATCTGAAAAGTCATGGATTTTGGAGGAACTTAATTCAATCAGTTTTATCCTCAGGTCATGTAGAACAGGACAACATAACATAGTATGGGTTTCGTTTTCTCCTGCTGCATTACATAAACGACATAATTCATTCATAGAACTTTAACCCTTGTATCTGTATCGATGTTAGGCAATGTTCTACACACCAAACATGAATTTAGATAATGCACGTGTAATATATCTCTTCATATCAACTAAAATATAAGGTTGCACGCTATTACAAGTCTTAAACATTGTTCTAAGAACCTGTCTCTAGTCTGGATGATATCGTGTCAGTCTTGCCACCTGCATTTGATAATTGTTTAAACATTAAAAAACAATCCTCTAGTATTTCCAATGCCCTGATTATCCCACACATATGGAAATCCATGTGAATACAAACATTTACGTACGCTTGTCACCCACATCTTTTTACCATTGTTACGTGAACTTAACCACATCTTATATACATAGCAAGGTAATCTATTATTGTATATCCTAGTTAAGTTTAGCCAATCACTCATGCACTTTACATACGAATTCAGATAAACTGGTGTATCTTCCAAGTTCACCACAGACAAAGACATTAGATGCTCGATTGTCAGTATGAAAGACGCGTACTGATCAGGATGGTGAGTATACAGTCTTACGTCTTTTCGTATTTGGCCCACTTAAACTCATGACCATGCTTTTGATCTGGAAACACACACACACACCCACACACACACACACACACACACACACAGAAGACCATGGCATTCAGATTTTATGATGGGGGCGGTGTGTGTGTGTGTGTGTGTGTCGTAGTTGCAATGAGGGAACCAGTCTATAGGCCTGTAGAAGCTGTCGGGAGTGTGTGCAAGTTGTGTGTGTGGGTGTGTGAAGGGTCAGGAGTCTATCGTGTTGATAAGTAGCACGCTAGCGACGCAATGCATGTACAGCCTCCAGCTTGCCCGCTTCCCTTTTCATAATTGATACATCCTGTTGTTGGCTGGTCGGGTTGGCAGTGCCACCTACGGTCTGTCAGCTCTGCAGCCGCTGGAGAGTACGTGTATACTGTACTAGCTGGAGAGTACATGTTTACTGTACTAGCTGGAGAGTACATGTTTACTGCACTAGCTGGAGAGTACATGTTTACTGTACTAGCTGGAGAGTACATGTTTACTGCACTAGCTGGAGAGTACATGTTTACTGTACTAGCTGGAGAGAACATGTTTACTGTACCAGCTGGAGATACATGCTTACTGTAACAGCTGGAGATACATGTTTACTGTAACAGCTGGAGAGTACATGTTTACTGCACTAGCTGGAGAGTACATGTTTACTGTACTAGCTGGAGAGAACATGTTTACTGTACCAGCTGGAGAGTACATGTTTACTGTACTAGCTGGAGATACATGTTTACTGTACTAGCAGGAGATTCATGTTTACTGTACCAATTGGAAAGTGCATGTTTACTGTACCAGCTGGAGATACATGTTTAAATAACAAGCAAGAGAATACGTGTTTGATGTAATTGCTGGAGAGTACATATTTACTGTACTAATTGGAAAGTGCATGTTTACTGTACTAGCTGGAGACTACATGTTTAATGTAATAGCTGGAGCGCCTACATGTTTACTGTACTATCTGGAAAGTACATGGTTAATGTAATAGCTGGAGAGTACATGTTTACTGTACTAGCTAGAAAATACATGCTTAGTGTAACTGCTGGAGAGTACATATTTACCGTACAAACTGGAGAGTGCACGTTTACTGTACTAGCTGGAGAGTACATGCACAGTATTCTAGTTGAAGAGTACATGTAAACTGTAGCATACTAGCTGGAGAGGACATGTAAACTGTAGACTACTAGCTGGAGAGGACGTAAACTGTAGACTACTAGCTGGAGAGGACATGTAAACTGTAGACTACTAGCTGGAGAGGACGTAAACTGTAGACTACTAGCTGGAGAGGACGTAAACTGTAGACTACTAGCTGGAGAGGACATGTAAACTGTAGACTACTAGCTGGAGAGGACGTAAACTGTAGACTACTAGCTGGAGAGGACGTAAACTGTAGACTACTAGCTGGAGATACATGCAAACTGCACTAGCTTGTGATGCATGTTTACAAAACCGTCTCTGAGACTTAAACATGACTGGCTACTGGCTAAGTTAGGGCGCGGACACACACACACACACACACACACACACACACACACACACACACACACACACGTACACACACACACACACACACACACACACACAGAATACTGACAGTCTGCATGCCAGTTGAAAAATACTTGTCTATGACCCGCCAGAAGATAAATCATATCCAGATCCCAATGTGTTAAAGGGTATACTTTTCTACCCTCACCCCACCCGCACTCATTCCTCATGTCATTCTTGGTTCGACGCTGACGCCCAGTTTCCTTAGTCTTTTTCTTAGAAAACTAAGTAATAATCTGTCACTATAAATTGTTTACCCGTACTCCTAGTTTCGGTTTTCAGTTTCAATGAGATGTAAAAGCTGATCCGCAGGTTTATACAGTGTATGGTGACCACATTTGCTTTGGGGGTGGGGGTGGGGGGAGACAAAAGAGCAGATGCCTGGCCATCGCAAGAATCCAACCCGGGCCGCTGCAGTGGTCAGTCCTTGTACAAACTCAAATCGTTTAATTCCCTCCTACAAAACCCAACTTCTTCGGATGATATGGATGACAGCTTTATCACGATATCAGCGCAGTCATATCATGACTCAATGCTTCAAACAAACAAACAACAACAACAACAACAAAACTCGACAACGTTGGTGGCAAGGGAAGGCAGAAAACGCTTTCGCCTTATTCTTCGGCAGATAATAGGCCGACTGGACAAACACACGCGCCTGGCACAGCCTGGAAAACAAATATGTGAGGAAAAGGGAGAACTCGAGCCCTCCCCCCCACCATCCCCCGCCACCCACCGCCGCACCCGCACCCCCTCCCCCCACCACTCCGAAAGACTGGCCGTTGAAGCCGAAGGGGACTGGGGACAATGCAGAGGCAAACAACATCTAACGGGATCCGGATCTCCCTCTTTGAGCTGTATTCACACCTTGGTGAAAGATGTCTGTGCAGGACTTCCGTGTGTGTGTGTGTGTGTGTGTGCCGGGGGGTGGAGGGTAGGAAGGGGGTACTGGGGGGGTTTGCGTGTGTGTCTGTGTGTGTGTCTCTGTCTGTGATGGAGTGTGTGTCTGTGTCTTTCACAGTGTGTGTGTGTCTGTGTGGGGTGGGGGGGGGGGGGGATTGTGTGTGTGTGTGTGATGTAGTCTGTGTCTGTATATATCACAGAGTGTGTGTGTCTGTGTCTATGATGGAGTCTGCGTCTGTGTTTTTGTGTGTCACTGTGTGTGTGTGCATGGGAGAGTGAAAGTTCAGTTCAGTTACTCAAGGAGACGTCACTGCGTTCGGACAAATCCATATACGCTGCACCACATCTGCTAAGCAGATGTCTGACCAGCAGTGTAACACAACGCGCTCAAATGAAAGACTTAGAGCGACAGACAGAGAGAGACTGGGGCAGAGACAGAAAATAGGTTTTCGTTAGGCTATTTTTAGAATGCGGAACTGTGGAAAACAAAATAGCAGTGGTGTTTACGCGAGAATAAACATCATCAGTGAAAATTTAAATTCGCCAAATACCACATGTATGAAAGAACGTGGAATTGAAAATGTTGTAACATAAGGTAAATTGAAATAAAACCAAACAAAACAATATCATTTTAATTTTCAATTTTGGCGATATCTGGTTATCTGTCGGCTTGCTACGTGGGTACAATGTCGAGTAATTCAAACACTTGTCGATGTTGGGTCTTTCTTGTGTGTGATGTGTTTGTCTGGCTTTTTCCTGCCTAAAAGAAAAGATAAAAATCTGAAGCACCATCAATACATCCAGGGATGGTAACTTTACTGACGAGTACAGCTTGAAAAATCATTAGAGAAAAAAAAGTCCCGCTAAAAAAAAAAAAAAATCGATCTTGTTTTGTATAATATAATGATGTATTTGTACAAATCAGAAAACGGGGCAAAATATGGAAACCCATACATTAATATTGAAGCTCCAAATTATGTTAACACAACAATGAATTACAGGTGAAGAATGTAAAATGACACAGGCAAACACAAAGATTCAAAGACATTCAATCCCTTTGCCCCTTTTGGGGTCTGGAGGATACAATAATAATGCATATTCATTGAATCACAACTTCAGTCCAACGATGTCTCCGAAACACGCAAAAACGCACACCCACTCACGCACACACACACACGCGCGCGCTAATATAATGATTTGCAGCAAAACATATCAAACTTAAACATACTGTAACAAAAGCTACATACCCTTTCAAAGTTTTATGAATTTACTTAGATTAAGTTGTGTTTTCTTCCCAGCACTGAATAAATTGCATAAACCGAACAATGACATATGTGATTTATATTTATGTGGTATCAAATTATTTCGAATTACAGTATTTGGGGGACATTCTAAAACAAGTGAAATTCATCCCCAACAGAACCCGTATTACATTCCTTGCAAATTCTGTTTTTGCCTTCTCTTCTGCCAATTTCGATCTGCAGTTTATATGTGGAAGCTGAAAATTTGCAAGTAAACATTCTACGGGGGAAAGTAAGCACAAGAAATCGTCACATTATTGGAAGTAGGGGGGATAAAAACTCAAATCTGTCATTTCACTTAAATGTGTGCCATCGCGTAACTGAGAGATATAAAGCGCTGCTGCATTCTATTTGATAAATCTGTGATATCATATGACTAAGTTGTAGGCCATGACATTTCTGTCTCTGTCTGTCTCTCTTTGTCCTTTCTCCCTATTGGCTACACATAGGTATACATGCACCCACATTCTGTGTGTGTGTGTGTGTGTGTGTGTGTGTAAGAGAGAGAGAGAGAGAGAGAGAGAGTAAGTGTGTGTGTGTGTGTTGTAAAAAAAAACAACAACACACCATTGCTAATCTATTATCCTCGAAATAAAGAATTTGTCTTGTCTTCTCTCTCTCTCTCTCTCTCTCTCTCTCTCTCTCTCTCTCTCTCTCTCTGTTACACACACACACACACACACACACATGCGCGCGCGCGCTCGCTCATTTTTTTCGTGCCATACTGCGTATTTGGGGACGGGAAATCATCCTGGATAGTATGTCGTGCTTCCGTTTCTCACAAAATGCTGCTGACGCCAAACTGTAATTGTACATAGGATGCTAAAGTTAATGAATGTGCGCAGGTGACTCTCCCACGTGAGTAGCCACCAGGAAAGGATGCTGCACGCACTACACCTACGTGCACTGACAGCGGTGCACGTGACAGGGTCTCGTGTGGGAGAACGGGACGTCTGCACTACGCCCCCTTAGAATCCACCATCAGGATGTCCCGAAATCTGAGTTCTGATCTCCAGCCCCGATCCTACACCCCTACCCCTTCCGACACCCTCCCACACACACACAGCCGCGCGCGCGCACATACACACACACACACACACACACACACACACACAGACACACACGCAAACACACACACACACACGCACGCACACACATGCACGCACGCACGCACGCACGCACACACAAACACCTAAGCGTGCGCGCGCACTCACACTCACACACACACACACACACACACACACGCCGCACGCGCGCGCGCGCACACACACAGACACAGACACACACACACACACACACACACACACCCACACACATCATGAAGCTGTGCTTTTGGCTGAGTAAGTGGCTGTGATTTTCTGGCTGAAAAAATGAAGACGATGAGTTCTGCGCATATCTCTGTTTCTCTGTCTGTCTGTCTCTCTCTCTCTCTCTATCTCACTTCTTCTCTGTCTGTCCGTCTCTCTGTGTGTCTCTCTCACTCTGTCTTTGTGTCTTTCTTTTTCTCTGTCTCTCTAATTTTTCTCTCACTCTTTCTCTCTCTTCTCTCTTCTGTCTTTGTCCTCACCCCTCCCTCTCTCTCCTGTAGTAGATACATGTATTTTACCGGGCCCAACATGACATACGCCTTCCGAAGCACCTCCCGCCCCCGCCCCACCCCCCAACAACAAAGAGAGAAAGAGAGTATACACGCACATTATTCGTTTTCATGCTTGCAAATGAACATACAGCTGTAAAACAATAATTTCCATGTTAGTTATTGATACTATAAACAGTTGCTTGAACACTTAATCAATCTGAGCGAGGAGTATTTTGAATAAGCATCCCATGCGGTAGTTTTTTTTTAAATCAACAAGAGAGAGAGAGACAGAGACCGAGAGGGTCACACACGAACTGAGAAGCAGTTTTTCAGAAACAGACAAATGAAGGCGACGTCCTGCCTCGGGTCAGGAAATTCCCACTCTGACTGCATCCGTAATCGGAACAGATAACACGTTGCGGACCACAACAACGCTTACCAGATGATGCTGTAGCTTTTGGCTGGCAAGTACAGAAACAGACGACAGTTGCAAAGTAAGTCTTTGTTTGCTTATTTGGAGTGACTGAAATTAGAATGACGTGGCGAGGATGCATATTCCCCCAAAACTTACGTTTTAAATAGAATCGCAGAAAACTATACCTCAAAGTGCCATTCTTGATTATTCGTGGTTCTATCTTTTGTGGGTAACCCAGTCACAAACTGTGAAGAGTGAATGTGAGTGAATGAAGAGTGAATGTGTCTGTCGTTTTATTGGCAAAGCTTGAGTTTGTTTGGCGCCCAGCGATCTTGTCGAGAGGAGTTATGCCTCGCATGTTAATTTCCCATTTTACATTCCTAAATTGTTGAACCAGTTTAGAGTACCAGACGACAATTTTCGCGTGATTTGCAGTGTAGGCGTGTGTGAAATGACTTTGCCGTGTAACCCATGCTTCTTATCGAGTGTTAGGCTTAAAAAACGATGCGAGATAACCTACATCATGAACCCAAACCGACGTTTAGCGACTGAAGCCGCCATGTTTTTCTGTACTTTGCTGCGTGGCTTGGGGCTAAAAACGGAAAGTCGCTCTCTTCACTCTCTGACTGGCACAAATTGAAAGTCTTTACGAACGATTTTACATATATACGCATTAGTGAATCTTTATGAAAACCGAGTACAATTACCCCCAAAATAGAGTCAAAGACCACTGAAAATGGGTCACAGTACCTGCCAATGGTTATATCGAAATATGTGCACGAGAATTGCCGTAAAAACGTGTACCTGAATTTTGTTTACTGACTGTGATAGGAAACTGTCATTTGATTTCTGTTTTTGTCCTTTGCATATTTTGCGTACTTTCCTTTCGCTGAAAAAAAAAATCAGAACAGGTCAGTCAGCCACTGTTCTCTTCTGTCATATTTTAACTAAAAGACACTGAAAACTTGTGGAGAGAGAGAGAGAGAGAGAGAGAGAGAGAGAGAGATTTAAGTTAAATAGGAAAGCAGCGACTGGGGGGAAGAAGCAGAAGGAGGGATTTCAGTTTAAAACGAAAGCGAGTCGCGAGTCTTGAATACTTTTCTTTCTTCGTCTTAGGGAGTGAGTGAGGGGGTTGGGGGGAGGATGGGGGGCATAGGCCCGCAGAGATAATGAGTGAGAGACGGTGGGTTGTTGTTGTTGTTTTAACAATTTTTGATAACTGTCTCCTTGTTTTTTGTTGAACAATTATGACGGCCTATTATTATTTTACTCACTATGACAAAGCCGTTGTAAATGAAAGTGACCCAATGAATCTCAGATAATCTGGACGACTGAAGACTAAAACGAACATTTAACTAGGAAATAAGGAACTTCTTGGATCTAACACGCTTGAATATGAATTTAGAGACAACATAAAGCACATCAGTAATGTAGTGTCCGCAAACTCGTAAATCGGGGATCAGGCTGAATTCAGGGACTGTATGGCAGATTGGATTGTTTGTGGATTGTAACAATAAATTATGTACCCATCCATTTGTTCAAATTCATGTGTTGAACGTATTTCTCTTCCCCCCTCCCCCATTCCCCACCATCTATCTCTCTACCCCCCCCCTCCCCCCCCCCTCTCTCTCTCACACACACACTTTCTGTCTGTGTGTCTGTGTGTCTGTGTGTCTGTCTGTCTCTGCTTTGCAAGCGTGTGTTTCTGTTTCTCTGTGTGTGTGTCTCTCTCCCCACTCGCTGTGCGCGCGCGCGCGTGTGTGTATGTGTTTCTCTCTCTCTCTCTCTCTCTCTCTCCCAATCTCTCTCTCTCTCTCTTATCGATGTCTTTCTGTGTCTCTCTGTAGTCTGTCTGTCTTTTCCTCTGTGTGTGTGTGTGTGTGTGTGTGTGTGTGTGTGTGTGTGTGTGTGTGCGTGTGTGTGTTGTGTGTGTGTTGTTGTTGTTGTTGTTGTTGTTTGTTTAATGTCCCGTCACACATATCGGTGATTGAAGACATTTTGTTAAAGTATTTATGAATACATCTGAGTATTATCGGTTAGAAGGGGTGGGAGATGTGGATGAATGGAGGGTTGGGGGAAACTGGGCAAATGAGGGTAAAAATGTGGGTGAAATTTGGAAGAAAAACAAAACAAACCAAAAAAACCCCTCCAAATACAGTTACAGGAAATTACTTAAAGGACTTCGCAAAAGAGAAGTCGTTAAACTGACAAGCGAAACAACTGATAATGAATGCAAAAAGTCAAAAACATCAACGTTCTCAGTCACTTGTGAAGACACACTTTCGTGTACAAAAGGCTTCATCAAGCTACAGTGAAAAATTATATGCTCAATTGTCAGGTTACTAAAGCATATACACTTGACATTAGAACAATACTTGGTCCGTAATGAATTTGATAATAGTCTGAGAGCTAAGCTCAGAATTGGTCTGCGAATCGGACCAAAGTCTGAGAGAGTCAACTGACGAGGTTTTAGACTTGAATTCAAGCACCTATAAAAGTCTCTTTCTAGTATATTGCTTATTTCCTTGTATGACAATGGGCAATATACTTTTATACTCTCTATATTATATATATATTATATATATATATATATATATTATATCTATATTATATATCTCTCTTATCGATGTCTTTCTGTGTCTCTCTGTAGTCTGTCTGTCTTTTCCTCTGTGTGTGTGTGTGTGTGTGTGTGTGTGTGTGTGTTTTCTCTCTCTCTTTCTCTCTCTCTCTGAGTCCCTAAGTCTGTCTCTCTGTCTGTCTGTCTCTCTCTCTCTTTCGCTGTACTTCTTGCTGTCTTTGTATGTTTGTTCGCCTGTCTATCTGTCTGTCTGTTTCTCTCTCTCTCTTTTTCCCCTCTGTCTCTGTGTTACACACACACACACGCGCGCGTATACAGAGGAAAAAAAGGAAAGAAAGCCACTACCCTCATATTTTCAACGAACGCACGAGAAGGAGCCCGACTGACGAACGTTGATTTAAAGGTACAGGTGAGCCGTGCATCTATTGATTTCCCTGTCGTCACGTGCAAACGTTCCATATACCTCACGAAGAACGCGACGTTAGCAACAACAATAACAACAACAAAAATTGAATGAGAATAACATAAAAGAAAAAGAAGAGGAACTAGTAAATGGATAAACAGATAGACAAAATATTAATAGATAAAAGGATGCAAAGGAAAGGGCTGTAAAGGACGGAGGAAAATGAAATAATATAATGAAAAGACGAAGAGGAACAGGTGAATCAATTAATGAATGAATAAAGGGGAACAAATGACAGGGTTATCAAAAGAAGAAAAGGGAAAATGAATGAACGTCTGAAGAAAGAAAGAAAGAAAAGAAAAGGGAAAGATGCAATTAAAAGTATTATGAAACGTTTGCAGAAGAAAATTCAAGACAGTGAATAATGAACAGAACAAGAAGAAGAACAAGTGGCAGGCTAGAATTACATCTCTCTGTCTGTCTCTGTCTGTCTGTCTGTCTCTCTGTCTCTCTCTCTCTCTCTCTCTCTCTCTCTCTCTCTCTCTCTCTCGAATAAAGAAATTAATGAATTATAGTAGAACATGAAACCGTGCCAGAAAGAAATATATATACATCGCCAATCTAGCGTTAATCGTCAAGCCACAAAGACTGAAATCGCTTTCGTGTATCATAATTAAACAGAAACATTATCGCACGTAAAGGAAAAAACAATATTGTCCATTGATTTGCTTCTTTTTTAACATTGTTCGTGCATATTCTTTGGGAGGCGGGACGTTAATGCGGTTGTTTGTTGAAGTTACTAGTGTTAAAAGAACTTTTTTTTGATTTTTTATTACGCAAAGGCACCAGTCATTTAGGTTTTGTGTCTTGTTTGTTTTTTTAGGGGATGGTATTGATCTTTTTCCTTCATGACATGATGATGTTTGTATCATGATTATGTAAATGTACATGTTTATTATGTAGATGTGCATGTTTAAATTGTGGGAAAGTGAATGTCATGTCTTTATTTCTTCATCTCTTTGCTACTTTGTGGATGTTTTGATTCATATTCAATTTCCATTTGCCCTGAGGGCTGGATGAAAAAAAACACATGTATGCTTATTCCACTTCCCTCAATAAAAAACTTCGTTCGTTCGTTCGTTCGTTGTTCTCTCTCTCTCTCTCTCTCTCTCTCTCTCTCTCTCTCTCTCTCTCTCTCTCTCTCTATATATATATATATATATATATATATATAAGGAAGCAAAGGAAAGGATTATATAAAGGCAAGAAAAGAAAATGGAAAATGCGTAGAATAAGAATAATTATAATGAACAGACAAAGAGGAACAGGTAAATTATTTGATAAATAGATAAATATTTTTTGATAGAAGGAAACAAAGGAAAGGGTTATGACAAGGAAGATTAGAAAAGGGGAAAAAATGAAGGTCTAAATTCGACATCACGCGCAATCAAACGTTTTGCCATTAAGTGAGAGACTTTTACCAAGTGTTTGCGATGTTTGCAATATAGTTCGGGCATGTGATGTGAAAGTGACAGTAAAATACTGATTAAACGAATAAAGAAATGAATGAATAAATAGATAGGAACATGAAACAGTTGCCAGAAAGAAAATATATAATAGCATCGCCAATCTCAGCGTTAAAATCGTCGAGGGCTACTGAAAATCGCTTTCGTGTATTCATAATTGTTAAACAGGAAACATTATCGCACGTTAAGGAAAAAAAATAATTGTCCTATTGAATGTTGCTTCTTTTCTTAACATTGTTCGTGACATATTTCTGTTCGGCTGAGCGCGACGTTTACATGCGGTTGTTTGTTGAAGTTACTAAAGTGAAAAGAACTTTTTTTGACGTTTGTGTATTACAGCCAAAGGCGACCAAGTCCATTTAAGGTTTTGTCGTCCATCTGTTAATGACCTCAGAATGAAGTCTATCCTAAGAAGTATTCTGATCCATGTGATTTCTAGACTTCATTTACTGTTATGAACAACAGATTGGAAGTCTCTTTTTCATTTGATTTTATATGTGGTTGTTGGTTTGTTGTTTTTTTTGTTTTTATATATCAGTCACAGAAAAGGTTGTATTCGGCGACTACTGAATCGTTTCCGTTACGGATTTATTTGTCAACTTTTCTTTCATCAGCTGTGAATTTCAACTTGAAAAAGCAAACAACTGTACACCAAGTTTTCTGTAAACGCCTTCAATTCAGAATGGGGCCAAGACCTTAGTCTGAGTAAACATTTTGTGTTCTTTCTCTGTGTGTGTGTGTGTGTGTGTGTGTGTGTGTGTGTGTTGTGTGTTTGTGTGTGACACGCACATGAATACACACACACACACACACACACACACAACACACACACACACACACACACACACACACACACACACACACACACACACGTTAAGCACAGTTTATTGAAGAAAGCACAGAAGACTTGAAAACTAGTAAACTGACTCCCCAACCGAATTCATTATTATAAAACATCTACAATGTTAACTGAGTGACAAGCTGGTCTGGGACCTGTCTGAAAACAGACTATGTGAAAAGACGTGTGATAGAAAAAGAAAAGATAGAAATAATACAGATAAAAGTGGTCACACACACACACACACACACACACACACACACACACACACACACACCACACACACACACACACACCACAAATACACACAGACACACACACACACACACACACACACACACACACACACACACACACACACACACACACACACACACCACAAATACACACAGACACACACACACACACAGACACACACACACACACACACACACACACACACACACACACACACACACACCACAAATACACACACACACACACACACACACACACACACACACACACACACACACACACACACACACACGCACACACACACACACACACAGAGGTGGGGTGCATTGGGGGGAGGGAGGGGGAGGGCAGGAAGACTTCGCAGTTACAACTCGTCAAGCCTCCATAATGAACCATCTTTGGTTTCCCCGATTTTTGGAGAAGGCAAGAGTTGCCCTGCACATGACGACAAACCACGAGTAGGTATGCTTCAAAGCCCTTGTGCAAACATAGACGTCAACTTCCTACATGCTTTGGACTGTTGCCAGGCCTGCGACACTTGCCTGGCGAATACTTATATATAATGTATACATGTACAGACGTCACAGGAAGTTGAGGACCACTTCATAAAAACAGAGTTCCTTTCATAAGGTGTTGAAAAAAATGAGAAGTTATTAAATTTTTACTGTCTGCTATAATACGGTCCATCACTGGCCTCTCACTGAACACCGAAACCGGCTGTTTCAGGCACACATGGACCATGAACACCTTGTCAAATGCGTTTGGAAAAAAATCGATGTTTCAGTACTAAAAAAAAAAGAAGAAAAACAGACAGAACACAAGAGCACATTTATTCAGTGGTTTATAAATGAGAGCTGTGTATTTTCAGTGTCTATTAAAAAAAATTATTTTAAAAAAAAGTATGCAAGAAACATCTCTGGCTTTGAGTGGTGCTCATTAATTTTCATTGGCTGCATACAGCACGGCTGTCTGCCGAAAACTTCAGCATCACTTCACCACCGTACACCGAAGAAGAAAACTGTACAAGTACACAAGTGCTTCTTCACTCTGTGTGTGTGTGTGTGTGTGTGTGTGTGTGTGTGTGTGTGTGTGTGTTGTGTGTGTGTGTGAAAAAGAAAACATCATGTCCCATAAACTTAGAAGACTTGTTTCACCATTTCAGTTGTTGATCTTTTATTGAATGTTAACATTTCAGAGTTAGATAATTACATGCGATTATTTGTACTGTTGTATGCAGATGACACAATTTTACTTTCAGAGACGAAAGAAGGATTACAGCAGTCCCTCAATGTTTTTCACAAATATTGTTTAGAATGGAAACTAGTGGTCAATGTAAAGAAAACTAAAGTGATGATATTTAATTCTACAAACAAGCTAAAGCCTGTTTTTAAGTTTGGTGATGCATGTTTGGATGTTGTCGATTCTTTTAAATATCTTGGCATCGAATTTAGTAGAAACGGAACTTTTTATAAAGCTAACAAAATGATTTATGAACAGAGCCAAAAAGCTATGTTTTCGTTACTTCAGTCAGCCAGAAATCAAGATTTACTTTTACATATCATTCTGGTGATTGGTGATGAGTTTCATTTTTTAATGGAATGTCCCAATTATGATCGGTTACGAAATAGATATGTTCCTAAAAAATATTTGTCTCCAAAATCGGTTTTTAATTTTTGTAATATGCTCAAAGGAGGCAAAAAAAGTCATTTTAGCTGTAAGTAAGATGATTAGATTTGCAAATGTTGCCTAGTTATGCTTTTGGAGTTAAAAGACATTTGTGTTTTCTCAACTTTTATGTGACATTGTTGTGTATTTGGAAATGTTTGTTCTGGGCACGAAAAGATTATTTTGCAGTAATCCTCCATACTCCAATAGGAGTGAAAGGATAATTAAAACTTGAAACTTGAAACTTGTGTGTGTGAACCTTGTAATTTATATGTCGTGAAATACGAGACTCTTGAACTGGGTGCATCGGCTATACATTGCGTTTCAGTTTGCAATATCTCGTCAGCCGTGTGATTGAAGACACAGCGTGTTGGTTGTGACGGGTCACAGCATGACTAGTTTGTTTGTTTGTCTGTTTGTTTATCACCTGTATTACTTGTCAATGGTAGCGATATTATGGGGGTTGATGTGGCGTTAAAATGTCAAGTGTGGGCATTATGGGAGCGGGCCGGATTGGACCCGTATTTTTTTGTTGTTGTTGTGGTTAATATAAACATTAACTGATATGCATCAGTCTCGATGTTCCAAGTCCTATTTTCCCAGCATGATTATGTTACACATACAGCATATGTAAGCGCGCGTGCGTACACACACACACACACGCACGCACGCACACACACTTTTTTACATTAATATTCACATGCACTCCCTTTCCTTTATCCACTACTTGACTCCTTTCCGTCTAAAAACACTTAAACTGAAGATAAAACACACACATTCCCGATGCATAATTATGTTACACACAAACGCACGCACACTTGCAGGCACGGACTGACATCTACACACACGCACGCACGTACATACGTACGCACGTACGTATGTACCTACGTAGGCAAAATTAATACATAATGTATGTGCACACTTACATACACAATACGTATGTAAGAACAACCCTACTTTATTACCACATGCTATCTCATAAAATTAATAATCATATACACACAACTATACTTTATAACCTCTTACTCTCACCAGCAGGAACAGGTCAATCAGTTATCAAGGAAGCACAGCCAATGTGTATGTGTGCTTTGTTTTGTGTGTGTGTGTGCGTCATGTGCGTCAGTGCAAGGTCATCCTGCTGACGTCATTGTCATTGATGTTGTGTGACCTACGAAGACTGAGAACAGAACAGGAACTATGTGCTATTTTCATCAGTCTGCACCGTGACTACCTTTTTTTTTCCCTTCGAATCCCTCTCTGCCCTCCCCACTCCTTCCCGCCCTCGCCGCCCCTACCCTCACGTTTTGTCCACTCTACCCCTCTCCCTCCCCCCCCCTCCCCACGCCACTCCCCAACACCACCTTCACCCAGAATGCCCCCACTCCCCATGTTCCTGAGCCTCTTGTCTTTATGTGAGAACGTCCATCAGACAGGACGGGTCTGTGAGAACAACGAGACGAAACAACCGAAATCACACACACACACACACACACACACACGCACACACACACAAACACACAAGCGTGCGCGCACACTCACACACACATACACACACACGCACACACAAGCGCGCGCACACACACACACACAAATGCACATACACGCAGCACACACAAACACACTCACATACACACACGCACACACACACACACACACACACGTGCGCACGCATACACACAACATCCACACACACACACACACACACACACACACACACACACACACACACAGACCACGACAAAATGTGTCCACTTCTTCCCACGAAGCGAATACGCTTCAGTTATGTTCAGTTATTATTTTGTTAGGGGCTGAAAACACACTCCGCGCCCTGTTGGGTACAGTTTCAGTTTCAGTTTCAGTAGCTCAAGGAGGCGTCACTGCGTTCGGACAAATCCGTATACGCTACACCACATCTGCCAAGCAGGTGCCTGACCAGCAGCGTATCCCAACGCGCTTAGTCAGGCCTTGAGAAAAACAAAAAAACAACAACAAAAAACCCGAAAAAAAAGGTGAATAAATAATAGATTAAAAAAAAACCAAAAAAAACCCAAAAAAACTGCTACCACTACTACTAATAACTATGTACAAGGCGCAAAAACTTGATGAAGTCAACTATAAGCGTACATAAATAAGTAAATAAATAAATAATAATTATAATATAATAAAGGTAGTAAGAATAATAATAATAATAATAATAATAATAATAATAATAATAATAATAATAATAATAAATGAATAAATAAATAAGACAACAATGATGATAAATAAGCAAATAAATGTAAAACATGAAGACACACATTCACACATACACCCACACATGCATAACAGATATGCACCAAACATGCAGTTTCACAGATATGAAAGCACAGTCAAATACACAGAAATGTACATGATCCCCAACACACACACACACACACACACACACACACATTACCCTGCAACTCCTCTGACCCCCTCCTCCACACACTCATTTCTAGTCTACGTATCGCAGCTTCCAGGGCACACACACACACACACACACAGATGGACACTTACTTGTACAAGCACATACACATACGCCCATATCCCCCACCCCCAACCCCACACACATATATACAAAGATATATATATATATACACACCCGCACGTTCCAATATCCCGTTGCTCCCACAGTGCAGGCATGCATACACTCACATACCTCATCCTCTACCCCCCCTCCCCCCGCAACTCCCCACCCCCTCACACACACACACACACACACACACACACACACACATACGCACGTGCACAGAACTCTCCTGACACTTGTGTACACTAAACACCCTCGCGCATGCATAAACGCACTCAAACACACAGACCCACACATACACACAAACACACACATACACACACGCACAGAAGCTGCCGTTGATTGGCCGCAAGAGGGATGGGAAAAGATCTCTGATGCCAAGAACGTGGCGTCTAGTGTGTTGCTCAGTCTATTGTATTTGGAAAAGTCCACAGAGACTGTTCCGTTTTGAAGAAATTTGCGCAATGTTGGTTTCGAAATGATGCCGATATTTGTTTGATTTGCAAAGCATCGTGCTCTACCTTTCATGTTAGACTTACGGCCGATCCCTCTCTCTGCTTTTATTTCTTTGAGGCGATCGATGGTGTGATGGCCTTGTACCTGTTCTTTTTGATATTCTTTGACTTTTCTGAGGATTTCCGATTTTCCTAGATGTAGGCCGCTCGTTGGTGTTGCGTTACCAGCAAGTCTGTCAGCTCGCTCATTTCCCTCAACACCTGCATGTCCCGGGCAGTATGACCATGTGAGTTTTTTAATCTGAAAGTTGCGCGTTGCCTTATGCCACTCTGGGCTTCCCATTCCGTTTTCAATTTTCTGTATGAGGTTCATTGAGTCGGTTAGAATCATGGCATGTTGGTTTCCGGACGTATGGATGGACGATAGCCACTGGAGGGCATGTGTCACAGCTTCAACTTCCATCGTTAGGCTGGAGGTTGTGACTTTGTAGGCAGCATTCTCTTCCCAAATTGTTTTTCCATTTTGTTTCGCAGTGAATCCCCAACCGGATTGGTCTTTGGTGACAGCCATCTGTGTATATGATGATGTCCTCTTCTCTACTGTTTTCTTCTATGAGTAGCTTCACTTCCGCATCAGTTTTGCCCTCTGGCCATTCCCGACAGTGTCTTCCTAGAGTGGGTGAAATGGCTGTGTTGAATAGATGGTTGAGGTTTTCGGGGGTTTTCTCCCATTCTTTTGTTTCTTTCAGGTCTTGTAGTCGGCATACTAGCTGGATTGTGTTTTCTGCTTGCCCCATCCATGATCTTCCTCGTCTTAGACGGCTGCCTTTTGGTTCTTTGACTGCGTCATGCAGTGGGTTTTGAGGGTTTTCTAATGCTTTGAATTAGATCTTAACCTGTTCTAATTTGTTTGTGGCCTGCACTGAAAGAAGGTCAAGCGGGTATCGCATGGTTTCTGTGGGCGTGTCTTTTGTTGTTCCAAGGATCAGCCTCATAGCTTCATTTTGGACTCTTTCTAATTTTAGAAGGTTGCTTTGAGATGGTGTTGTTAGCCCAAGTCCGAAGTCGATCACACTGAGGACGAGTGATTGGTATAGCAGGAAGAGGTGGCGTTGTTCAATACCTTTGGTTGCCATTGCTTTTAAGACTGAAAGGCCCTTTTTGCATTTGAGAACAGTATTTTCCGTATGTTTTCTGAAGGTCAGCATCCTGTCGAAGTGTATTCCTAGGTAGCGTAGGCATTCAGTTATCTCGATCTGAATCCCGTCGAAGGACACAGGTGGTGGTGATTTGCTCGCGGTTCTGTTGTTGAGGGTGCTTTCGCTGGATTGATGGAAGATCCTGTGTCTTTGCACCATTGAGCAATATTGTTTAGTTGTTTCTGGACGGCTTTAGTTCTTTCCTGAGCATCTTTCGAAGTTTTGAAGATCAGGCCATCGTCCGCAAGAGTAAGCACCCGAGCTATTCCATTGTTGTTTAAGTCTGCAAAGCCCTTCGTGTAGACATCGTAGAGGACAGGAGAGAGCGGAGACCCTTGTGGCAGTCCCATGGATATAGAAGGTGCAGACATCCAATCTCCGAGGCGTAGGACGACGGTTCCTGAAGCGCTGCTGCTATCCATCTTGTCAGTGTCAAACTTACTCCATACCTTAGTAGCAGCTCCATGAGGTGCGCAAACTGGACTTTATTGTAGGCATCTTCAAGGTCGATTGCTACTCCTAGTGTTTCTTCTTTTCTTTGAAATCCTTCATACACCTCATATGCAAAAGCAACATATTATTCATCAATTGACAAAACAAGGCATTAATATAACTTTCTGCAGGGTACCTTCGCACTGTGGAATATCTTCAAATGAGTGGGTAGACCAAGCAGCTAGAAGAGCAGCACGTAATTTCAAAGGCGCAATATAACTTGACATCCAGTTAGATCTACATGAATGGTAGAATAGAAAATGTATCTAGAAATCGATTTCAGAAATTGCTTATAGATTCAAATAATCAATATTACCAATATTGTGTAAACACAAAGAAAGCGGCTGATCCTAAATATTTTCTAAATTTGACACCAACAGCACATTCAAGACAAATTACAATTCTAATGTATAGAATTCGTTTAAATGCCTTTCGTACCAAATTTTCTATAAATTTGAAATCTATGTGTGGTAAGCAAATAATTGTAAGCCATCTACCAGCCGCCGTGGCGAAGTGGTTAGCGTCGCGGACTGACGGCTGGGAGGACGCGGGTTCGAATCCCAGCGGAGGTGGGTTTTTCGGCCCGTGGCCGGCTCCTACCCAGAGTTGAGTGTGCTGTGGGCTTAAATGGGGAGACTGGGACCACACAGTCGAGTGTCATCCACTTCAAGGATGCGTCTTTGGGTGTGTTGCTCTAATTACCTGACCAACACTGCAAGTGTCTGTATCTCTCGGGCCTGGTTAACGCCGGGATATCATTATGACAGGAAGCGTAGAGTACAGCCTTGTCACGTAGTCCCAAACCAAAATGGACCTCCACAGCAACATCGTCATCATAATCGTCACCCTCCTTCTCCTTCATCGTCATCAATATAAACAAAATAGTCTCAAAGTCTGTGACCTTTCATGCCCTGCTCTCATGGTGACCTCAGTTTCGATACCCCTCCACTTCCGTGCTTGGGGTAAGTCCTGTCAATGTGGTCGGTGTCGGCAGATTCATGGGGGGCTGTTGTTTGAGGGACGTGGTGGCGGTCTCTACCCATTCATTGTCCAAGTATAAGAGAGCTAATTCTAAAAGATGTAGTCGATGACTTTTTAAAATTTTTTTTTACCGATATTCCATTAGCCAGTGAAAACATTTTGAATGATTGTTCATTGCTTTGAATGTTTTCGGAAATTTTGAACTCCAGTCCAGTTTGTATCCTCCTTTGATGTATTTTAATTACTGTCGATATTTATATTTATTTGTAAGTTAATACTTGTTGATGTGCATACACATATTCTCCTTCCCATGACACCTCATTCATTATACACCACAATCTCTTTAAGCTTTAATTTCTAATAACTTACTTTTCCTCTAACTAATATTCACATACATTCCCTTTCTTTCATCCACTATTTCTCTTCTTTCCGTCAAATAACACTCACAGTGAAAAGACGTTAAGCTGAAGATCTACAC
This sequence comes from Babylonia areolata, assembly GCF_041734735.1. NCBI lineage: Eukaryota > Metazoa > Mollusca > Gastropoda > Neogastropoda > Buccinidae > Babylonia > Babylonia areolata. The sequence goes on from NC_134878.1 coordinate 23,744,275, forward strand.
ACACAATTACTTCTTTCTTTCAATTTCATCTGTAAAAACAAACAACTGTTTGTGCAGCAGTGTTGTGAAGAACACACACACACCACCTACACCACCCCTACAATGAATAGACAAAATGAATAAGTGAAAAGGGAGGGTGGGTGGTCGGGGGGAGGGGGTGGGGGTTAAAGGTCTCATAGCCTTTTCCGGCCATTTGTTGTAGTTAATTCATTATAAACAAGTCAGGTATTCACACCTGGATGGAGTGAGGAAATTCTGAAGAATCTGCCTTTCCCAAGGACCGCACAACACCAGGCCGAAAGTGGGGGATCGAACCTTGACCACTGGATTTAGAAGTCCAACGCCATAACGAGTCTTACCGATTCCGCCACTGCGCCCGACCATGAACAACAAAAAAACAAAAACAAACAAACAAACAAAAAACCCATTAAAACATGATAAAGTGGCGGTGGTCGTTTTCATTCGGAATAATACTGATATTCCAGTGCAGAAAAGTTCAGGTGATTCGCTTTTTCCATTGCACACCACTATTATATGAAAGTGTGTGTGTGTGTGTGTGTGTGTGTGTGTGTGTGGAGAGAGAGAGAGAGAGAGAGAAATGGACACTCTTGAAATGAAGATGCCCCGTTTCATTCCTTCGTTCTCCATCCTCTTCTTTACCTTTCTTTTTTGTCTTCACGTTTACGTGATACAAGTCCCCATATCTAAGCGAAACCATACCAGCCACACACCTGCGCGCGCGCGCGCGCGAGAGAGAGAGAGAGAGAGAGAGAGAGAGAGAGAGAGAGAGAGAGAGAGAGAGAGAGTAAAAAAAAAAAAAACAACTAAAAAAAACCCACCCAAACAACAAAAAACATGGTAATGGGCCTCTCACTCAGTGGCAATCTCTCTCTCTCTCTCTCTCTCTCTCTCTCTCTCTCTCTCTCTCTCTCTCTCAGGAGTGTATGAGCAGGCTCTCTCTCTCTCTCTCTCTCTCTCTCTCTCTGTCTGTCTCTCAGGAGTATTTGAGCAGGCATTACGTTAAGTGTAAATAAAACCCATTCAAACAGGACCCGTGGCTTTGAAAAAAGAAAGAAAAAAATCATTGATATAATTACATCTGTCCTCCCTCCCTCGGTTTCTGTCTGTCTGTCTTGTCTCCCCCCCCCCCCCCCAATCCCCCCTCCCGTCTCTCTCTGTCGCATCCCCCCTCCCCCCCGATCGTATGTAGGGGAGAGGAACGTACCCTGAAATTAAAACCTCAGACGAGGACGGTGCGGACCAACGCATTACTAGCAATGACTTGTTTCGGTGTCATATTTCTTTCTTTCCCTTCCTGGTCAAAAATGAATGTCAAGATGACACGTTGTGGTGTCTTTTTGGTGGTGGTGGTGGTGGTGGTGGGGCAGGGGGACTGGGGGGATTGGGGGTGGGGGGGGGGTCGTGGTTAGGGGTGAGGGGGTGGGGGGCAGGGGACGGCAGGAATGAATAGAATGGAGGGATGGGTATGAGAGTATAGTTGCATGCTGTTTATATTCATGAGATCTGTGACCATTGCGACGCTCCTTTTCTTGCTGTCTCTTTCACCCGATCTCTCTACCTCTGCCTCTGTCTCTCTCTCTATCTCTGCCCCCCCCCCCCTCTCTCTCTCTCTCTCTCTCTCTCTCTCTGGGTGCAGACACGTCTAGGCTTTATTTTTTAATATTTCCCTTTCACTGATGATTTGGTGTGTGCATGAGTCCATTCTTCAGAATGACGCCTTTTCAGATTTTAGTGGTAACAGACAAGGAGAGGGGATAGACTGATGGGAAAGTGGGGGGAAAGTCACTGTTCACGCATGTGACTGAGTAAATGTGTGTGTGTGTGTGTGTGTGTGTGTGTGTGTGTTCGTTCTTTAGTTTAACTTCTTTTCACTGTAAGTAATATAAACGAGGGTAGGAAAAGAATCGAGTAGGGGTGGGGGGGGGGAGGATGGGGGGGGGGAGAAATCACTGTGTACGCATGTGGGTAAGTGAATGTGTTTGTGCGTGCGTGTGTGCTCGTGTGTGCGCACGTGCGTGTGTGTGTGTGTGTGTTACACATAGAAAATGACTGATTTAAGTTTTGTAAAAAAAAGAAAAAAAAGCATAACAATATCACATCTTTCTATTGGAAAACTAACAAGTATAACAGCGAACCAACTGGACTATTTAACAAGGATTTGAAATAGCCATACATTAGCTATGGACTGCTGAAGATTGTCGGTATAACACATATATCATAACACGTTGTACATAATAGCCGATTATATACTAACTTGCCATAATTATGTTAAAGTCTCACATCGCTGAACTGAAATCATATTCAGTGTGTGTGTGTGTGTGTGTGTGTGTGTGTGTGTGTGTGTGTGTGTGCACGCGCTCTATACCGAACATGTTTCGAAATGTCCACGGCTTTTACAGTCGACTGATTCTTTAGTTTCTTTCACAAAACTGGGAACCCACAAAGCACTTCGCGCGCTGTAGCACGTGCCTGTTGACAGCCAGACAGCGGCATCACCAGTGAGCTTTTCCTTGAAACAATGTCGGAGGTCGGTTCCAGGAACGCTGACCATGCTGCTCGCCACGAGTTGTATGTCACCTGGAGACACGTTTAGTAGTGGAGGTGGTTTGGGCGAAGCAGTGAGGTGTGTCGCCGCCATAACAAACCGTCCAACCACCCCGTGATCCCAGGCGAGTAGTGTTTGGCCCGCTTTATCAGCCTGTCACAGTGTTTTGCCTCATTCGTGCTCAGGTATAGTATTCCAGTTCTGCCTCGCTACCGGTAGAGGACGAAAGAAAAAGGTTGTGGTTACCCACGGTGATTACGTTGGCTGTGTATCTGGTGCAGACGTGGCTTTGGTTTGTCAGTCCTGGCCTGGGTGTGCACGATGAGCGATCTCAGCACCAGCACAAAGTTTGCCCAGCGTTAAGAATGTTTCTGAGTCTGCATGGAACGAACCTAAACGTGGGAATTGTGTGAGTCTGGGGGTGTGGTTGTTTGGCGTGCACCCATGGTGGGTAGCCACTGTGTCCGTGTCCTGAATACAATCAACGCTGCTTTAATTCTCTCGCGGGGACGTGTACACCTTGTGGGCAAGAGAAGAACAACGAGTTTCGGACAGAGAATGAACGGTTGTGTCGGTGGCGTGGTTTCGGTTTTGAAACAGATTGTGCATCTGTTCTTTGCAGCTTGCATCGCGTGTATTGACAGCGCTCGTTTCAGTTGTCATCAACCCGCAACTGAACGATGGATTATCATCACCATTAACGGATCGACTTCATGAAGTGTAGACTCACCCACCGAAAGAAGCCTCACGTCGGGTTCGGCGGAACGAGTCTTGTGTTCAGACACTTGCTTCAGGTAGAGGTCAGGGTATCTTATCAATGCCAGCGGGCATCATAGACTTGGGTGAATTTTCTTTCGTTTTTGTTTTTTCTTTTCTTCGGTGAGTGTCATTTGTCAGTGCGTGGAGCAGGGAGTTGTTGCTGTTGGGGGTAAGCCTGTGACTTGTTTGCCCACAGAAACATGCAAACGGCGCATGGACACGAAACGTGAGACATTGTCATGGTGTTGTCATGAACACCAGGTGTGTCGGATTTCGGTGGGCTTGCAGGTGAAGTAGGGTTGGGGGTGGGGGGGGGGGTTTACCATGCAGCAGGATCCAATTGGTAGTTCGCTTTGGGACGTGCCAAGCAACCTATTGACACCGGCTGTGCACAAGTGTGTATTCGTGGATTTCAGTGTGGCATGTGAACGTGTTTTGTTTATTTAATTTTTATTTTTTCACATATCCATTTTTGTTGTTATTGTTGTTCTTAAGTTCCAACAGCGCGAAAAGTACAATGTTCGGGTTGTATATACAGTGTTAGGCATAGGAAATGTCGAAAGTACGACGACTGGGATATGTTTAGAGAGTTAGGCCTAGGAGATGTGAAAAGTACAAAGTTTGGGATATATTTACAATGTGGGGCTGAGGAGATGTGAAAAGTACAAATTTTGGGATATATTTACAATGTGGTGCTGAGGAGACGTGGAAAGTACAGAGCTTGGGATATATTTACAATGTGAGGCTGAGGAGATGTGAAAAGTACAAAGTTTGGGATATATTTACACTATGGGGCTGAGGAGATGTGAAAGGTACAAAGTTTGGGATATATTTACACTATGGTGCTGAGGAGATGTGAAAAGTACAAAGTTTGGGATATATTTACACTATGGGGCTGAGGAGATGTGAAAGGTACAAAGTTTGGGATATATTTACACTATGGTGCTGAGGAGATGTGAAAAGTACAAAGTTTGGGATATATTTACAATGTGAGGCTGAGGAGATGTGAAAGGTACAAAGTTTGGGATATGTTTACACTATCAGTGGGGCTGAGGAGATGTGAAAAGTACAAAGTTTGGGATATATTTACACTATGGGGCTGGGGAGATGTGAAAGGTACAATGTTTGGGATATATTTACACTATGGTGCTGAGGAGATGTGAAAAGTACAAAGTTTGGGATATATGTACACTATGGTGCTGAGGAGATGTGAAAAGTACAAAGTTTGGGATATATTTACACTATGGGGCTGAGGAGATGTGAAAGGTACAAAGTTTAGGATATATTTACAATGTGAGGCTGAGGAGATGTGAAAGGTACAAAGTTTGGGATATGTTTACACTATCAGTGGGGCTGAGGAGATGTGAAAAGTACAAAGTTTGGGATATATTTACACTATGGGGCTGGGGAGATGTGAAAGGTACAATGTTTGGGATATATTTACACTATGGTGCTGAGGAGATGTGAAAAGTACAATGTTTGGGATATATTTACACTATGGGGCTGAGGAGATGTGAAAGGTACAAAGTTTGGGATATATTTACACTATGGTGCTGAGGAGATGTGAAAAGTACAATGTTTGGGATATATTTACACTATGGGGCTGAGGAGATGTGAAAGGTACAAAGTTTGGGATATATTTACACTATGGTGCTGAGGAGATGTGAAAAGTACAAAGTTTGGGATATATTTACAATGTGAGGCTGAGGACATGTGAAAAGTACAAAGTTTGGGATATATTTACACTATCAGTGGGGCTGAGGAGATGTGAAAAGTACAAAGTTTGGGATATATTTACACTATGGGGCTGAGGAGATGTGAAAGGTACAAAGTTTGGGATATATTTACACTATGGTGCTGAGGAGATGTGAAAAGTACAAAGTTTGGGATATATTTACAATGTGAGGCTGAGGACATGTGAAAAGTACAAAGTTTGGGATATATTTACACTATCAGTGGGGCTGAGGAGATGTGAAAAGTACAATGTTTGGGATATATTTACACTATGGGGCTGAGGAGATGTGAAAGGTACAAAGTTTGGGATATATTTACACTATGGGGCTGAGGAGATGTGAAAGGTACAAAGTTTGGGATATATTTACACTATGGTGCTGAGGAGATGTGAAAAGTACAAAGTTTGGGATATATTTACAATGTGAGGCTGAGGAGATGTGAAAAGTACAAAGTTTGGGATATATTTGCACTATGGGGCTGAGGAGATGTGAAAGGTACAAAGTTTGGGATATATTTACACTATGGTGCTGAGGAGATGTGAAAAGTACAAAGTTTGGGATATATTTACAATGTGAGGCTGAGGAGATGTGAAAAGTACAAAGTTTGGGATATATTTACACTATCAGTGGGGCTGAGGAGATGTGAAAAGTACAAAGTTTGGGATATATTAACACTATGGGGCTGAGGAGATGTGAAAAGTACAAAGTTTGGGATATATTTGCAATGTGAGGCTGAGGAGATGTGAAAAGTACAAAGTTTGGGATATATTTACACTATCAGTGGGGCTGAGGAGATGTGAAAAGTACAAAGTTTGGGATATATTTACACTATGGGGCTGAGGAGATGTGAAAAGTACAATGTTTGGGATATATTTACACTATGGGGCGGAGGAGATGAGAAAAGTATAAAATTCAGGATATGTTTCCAGTGTGGGGCTTAGGAGATAGGAAAAGAAGAAAGTTTGGGATACATTTATTGTGTTGGGCACTGAGATTGAAAAGTACCAAGTGTGGGATGTATTTACAGTGTGGGGCATAGAAAACATGAAAAGTACGAAGTTTGGGATGTATTTACTGTGTGGGGCTTTGGAGATGTGAAAAGTACAACATTTGGGATATATTTACACTGTCGGGTATTGAGATTGAAAAGTACAAAGTGTAGGAAATGTGAAAAGAACAAAGTTTTGGGTGTATTTAGATGGTCAGTCTTTGGAGATGTTAAAAATAAAAAACCCAATGAAAGAACGGAAGAGAAATTCTCCAAATGACAAATATAGCCAATTCGGTAAATACCCTTGTTGCGGAAAAACAAAACAAACAAACAAAAAAACAAACAAACCGGATCTGAGTACATCGACTTCTATCCTGTTAGATCGACGAATAGTACTCAGTTTTGTTGTTCTTGGTTGCTTTCATGATTGCTACGTCACAGGAAAGCATATCGCTGATCTCTCTTTTTTTTCTGTCTTTTTTTTTTCTTCTTTTATTTTTTAAATAGGAAGTATAGAGAAAAAAATCTGCTTGTTAGGGAAGAACACACACACACACACACACACACACACACACACACACACACACACACACACACACACACACACACACCCCGTCTAAAAACACTGATAGTGAATAGACGTTAAACTGAAGATAAAACACACGCACACGCACACACATACACGCGCTCACACGCACGGCACGCATGCACGCACGCACGCACGCACACACATGTACGTACTCACGCACGCACTTCCACAGACGCGCGCGCAGACACACACACACACACACACACACACACACACACACTGTTGAAAGATTTTTGCCTGCAAATCCGACGAACGCTGAAAGACGTCTAGTTTGAAGCGAGAAGAGAACAGTGGACACCAGCCCCCCCACCCCCACCCCACCCCCCAACTCCCCCTCTCTCCCTAATATGAAAAGTTTTGTTCGATTGATGGTATACCTACACGAGTTGTAGGATGGTTGTTGGAAGGGTGGGTATGTGTATTCGTTTATTATGCTTACAGGTATATGGGTGGGGGTAGGTGTGTTTATATATTGGGTAGGTGTACTCATGTAATATATGAATACACCTACCCACCCATATACCTGTAAGTATAATAAATGAACACACATACCCACCCTTCCAACGATTTTTTATATTTTTTATTATATTATGTCTACAGGTATATGATTGGGTGGGAGTATTCATAATAGATTATGTTTACAGGCGTATGGGTGGGTGGGTGGGAGGTATTCATACATATTATCTTTTCAGGTATATGGGTGGGTGGGCGTATTCATACATATTATGTTTACAGGTATATGGGTGGGTGGGCGTATTCACACATTTTATGTTTACAGGTATATGGGTGGGTGGGTGTATTCACACATACTATGCTTACAGGTATATGGGTGGGTGGGAGGTATACATACATATCCTTACAGTTATATGGGTGGGTGGGTGGGTGGGAGGTATTCATACATATTATGTTTACAGGTATATTGGTGGGTTGGGGGTATTCATACATATTATAATGATTTACAGGCATATTGATGTATCCATACATAAGTATTGTGTTTTCAGATGTATAGGTGGGTGCGAGTATTCATACGTGGAAGTATTCATACATGTTATGTTTACAGGTATATGTGCGGGTGGGTGTATTCATTTATATTGTGTTACAGGTATATGGGGGAGAGGGGGGCGTATTCATACATATTATGTTTACGGGTGCATAAATTTGATATGAATGCACGCATGCATACAAACAAGTGATGAATTCAGACTGTGCTTTGCAGTCATGTCAGCTACAGATGTGAACGGAAACATGAGATCAATCCACCATGTCCGTTCGCGTCACATTATTGATCGAGCCCTGTGAGAGCGCGCGCACTCACACACATACACACACGCGCGCGTGCACGCACACATGTAAACATTATGAAATACTCACAAACCCGCACACACACACACACACACACACACACACACGTGTGTGTGTCAGTGCTTAACGTCCAATATCACACTATGTGGAAAGATGTTCGTTAAGTAAAGCAGTAGCCTGCAGCTACTGTTACTACTTTTTCTTCCCACACCTTTTACCTCTGTTTCTGCAACTACTTCCTCCTCCTCCTCCTACTACTACTACACGTGCGCAATGATGTATTATTAGCTTTAATCAATATATTTATATAAGAACAGCTGTTTCAGGGGCCAGTTTGTGAGGTACTTCGGTGTTTTATTTATTTATTTTTCATTCATATTGAACACACACCACTCTGTGTGTGTGTGTGTGTGTGTGTGTGTGTGTGTGTGTGTGTGTGTGTGTGTGTGTGTGTGTGTGTGACAGTGCTTAACGTCTAATAAATGAATAAAACCTTCGTTAAGTAAAGTAGCCTACTACTACTGTTACTACTACTACTTTTTCTTCCCACTACTACTAGTACTACAACTGACTTCTTCCTACTACTACTACTACTGCACGTGCGCAATGATGTATTATTAGCTTTAATCAGTATGTATGGAGACCAGTTGTTAGAGGGGTCAGTTAATGAGGTACTTCGGTGCTTTTATTATTTTTATTTTTTCATTCATATTGAACACGCACCACTGTGTGTGTGTGTGTGTGTGTGTGTGTGTGTGTGTGTGTGTGTGTGTGTGTGTGTGACAGTATTTAACGTCTAATATCACACTATGTGAAAAGACGGTCGTTGAGTAAAGTAGCCTACTACTACTACTGTTACTACAACTACTACTTTTTCTTCCCAATACTACTACTACTGTTACTACTACTGCTTCTTCTTCCTACTACTACTACTACTACTACTACACGTGCGCAATAATGTATTATTAGTTTTAATCCGCAGTATATATGGAGACCAGCTGTTACTGGGGTCAGTTAATGAGTTACTTCGATGGGGTTATTTAATTGTATTATTTTTATTGTATTTTTTCAATCAAATTGAACGCACACCACTTCGGTCTTGACAAGATTCGCGTTGCTGATGGTGTCTCCAGTTTCCTTGTGACCACGTGACATTCAAAGAGAGAAAACACCTGTGGCGTTTCAGCCATTCAGCCCATCAATACATCTTTAGGAATCCCTCACGGAAATAAGCAGTGCAAAACTTTGGACCTGAGAAGAGGTATACAATGAACTTCATGGAGACTTAAAAACTTTTTCTTTTTTTTAACCCGTCGACATGGCAGAAAACGAGGGGAAAAGAAACAAAAAAACAACCACCTTCAACCACATGAGAACACTGTAGAAGCCGCACAAAGAGACATTGTCAACTTCAGTTCCAGACACTGTTCGGAAACTGCTTCCATCTTTTCGCCACTTCAGTTTCTCAGCCCACGGTTACCAAGCCAACGAGACTAAGACATATAGAGACAATTACCGTCTCAACGTGTATGGCATGCCGGTAACAGTTCAAACGTCAAAGTGAGAAGGAAAACAAAAACAAAACAAAACAAACAAATCAAAAACATACAACAACAACAACAACAAAAACAAAGCGAAGCAGCTTACCTGTGTCAAAAACAAAACAAAACAAAAAAAAACCATTGGTCGTCGTGGACACACACACACACCTGAGTGAGAGTCGGCTGTGTTCAATAATTAACCGCCATGGCAGGTCTCGCGCACAGAACAGGTGAGTGTGTGTCGTCTGCTCTGCTGACTTTCACCCTTTGTTCTGCTGCTGCTGCTGCTGCTGCTGCTGCTACTGCTTTTTCCTGTGTTACTGCTGCTGCTGTTTCTGCCGTTGCTGGTGGGGGGTGGCCTGTTTGTGGCAGACAGAGAGGCTGGGTGGGTGGGGTGCTGTGTGTCAGTGTCAGTCAGGTCTGGGCTGCAGGAGGCCGGTCGTGAAGGACTGGATGTGATGGGGTCCGCTGAGGCGTGTTTCCGAGGGCTGTGTGTGTGTGTGTGTGTGTGTGTGTGTGCGAGAGAGATGGAAAGAATGAGAGAGTGTGTGCGAGAGAGAGACAGAGAGAATGTGTGTGTGTGTGTGTGTGAGAGAGAGAGGTGAGAGAGAGAGAGACGGAGAGAATGAGAGAGAGAGAGTCTGTGTGTATGTGTGTGTGTGCGAGAGAGAGAGAGAGAGAGGAGAGTGTGTTTGTGTGTGTGTCAGTGTGTGTGTGTGTGTGCGACTGAGAGAGAGAGAGTGTGTGTGTGTGTTGTGTGTGTGCCGGAGAGAGAGAGGGCGAAGCAGCGCAAGAGCTAGAGGGAGGTCGTGCTTGGTGTGAGCACGTTTCGATCGATTTTGTTTTGTCTTATATATATATATATTAAATTATATATATATAAAATTTAAATGACACGTGATCCACTTCAGTTGTGTGTGTGTGAATGTGCCGTGTGTGTGTGTTTGTCTGTGCGTCTGTGTGCGGTACGAGTATGTTGTTGCTCTGAGTGTGACACAGAGAGAAAGAGAGGCTGAGAGACTTGAACCAACATTGCTGTTTGAACTGTACCTCTACAGTACCCGCCACTATGTGTTCGCAAAAGGAGCCCACCAAGATCACTTTCAAGGAGGCGTAAAAGCATGCAGACTGATACGCTAGCCACATCTACACTGTGAATAAAAAAGTACAAAAAAGAGAGCAGATGCCTGAGCCTTGCAAAAACCCAACTCAGGCCTTGAGAGACTGCCCCAGGTTTACGTAAAACATTTGCATGAAATGAAATAAAATGATTAAACAAAGGAGAGGGAGTAAGAAATTAAAACACGTTACATCGTCGACGAGGCGAATATCCCGGCTAGAGAGAGAGAGAGCAGGAGAACGAGAGGGGCCGGACAAAGAGAGAGCATTACAGTGTGACGGGGCGGAAGAAGCGGGAGGGGTGGGTTGGGGGTGGGGGGGGTGGGGGGGGGGGCGCAGGGGGTTTGACAGTGAGCGGGAGAGAGGGGAGGGGGGGTAGAGAGATGAGGGGAATAAAGAAGGAGAGAAAGATTTGGGCCATCTGCTCATGTCAAAGGGAACAGTGGGGCGGGGACGAAAACCAAACGTAAACGGCATTCGGTTCAGAATACGTGCTGCGGGGTTTGAAGAACAGTAAACGTCCATATAAGACGACCTTAACTGCGCCTTCCATTGAGTGTATGAGAGAGAGAGAGGGGGGGGGGGGAGGTTATGACAGAATGACAGAGATGAAGAGAGAGGGAGAGAGAAAGAACTTGAAAGAAGGGGATGGGAGAGAAAGGGAAATTAAAGGGTTTGGGGAAGAGATAGGAAGAGAGACAGGAATGCGGGCACAAAGAGCAAGGGAAACAGGAAGACAGACTGAAAGTTTTGTTGGTGGTGGTGGTGGTATTTTCATTACTTCGTGATTTTTTAAACTTTTTTTAAGGACTGGGATGTGAAACTACACTAAGTGCAATTGTACATGGATATAAATATATTAATTTAAATTCAGAATGTACATATAATTATTCACACGCAGACATGTGCACAACCGGTGTTGTTAAGACCAACAAGCCCCTTTATGAAGGGACGATTAGCTGGCGTTGCTGATAAACCTCAGGGGTACGATGGTAAACACCCGGTGGTACAGAAACGCTTTTTCTTCGTCGTGTTCTCATCTACCCTCCACCTCTACATCCTCCTTCTCAGTCCCCCCCCCCACCCCCTCCCCCCACGCCCCCACCCCCACACACACACCCACCCCCGACCCCCGTCCCCCCATTCCTCTCTGTCCACTTTCGCGTTTATCTGGGCCAGTGGATCACTGAGACGACAAGTAGAACTGTGGCTGCCGCTCAGTTTATTTGGGCCAGTGGATCACTGAGACGACAAGTAGAGCTGCCGCTCAGTTTGTAGGGAGGGTAAAAAGAGAAGGGTGGTGGGGCGACGGGGAGAGGGGCCGTGTGGGTGGAGGGGTGGGTGGCATCTCGGGTGACTTGATCATCCTGGAAAATGTTACAGATTACTACACTAGAACCTCACACTGAGGTGAAATCCGACTCTCAATAGCTGCAGCCGGCGGAGGAGAGAGGGAGAGGGAGGGAGACATAGAGGAGGGGGAGGGGAAGCAAGAGAATCTGAGCGCACTGGTTCGAATCCAGGCAGAGTCACCAGTATTTTCTCCCCCTCCACTAGACCTTGAGTGGTCACGGTGGTCTGGACGCTAGTCATTCGGATGAGACATTAAATCGAGGTCCCGTGTGCAGCATGCACTTAGCACACGTAAAAGAACCCACAGCAACAAAAGGGTTGTCTGGCAAAATTCTGGAGAAAAATCCACTTTGACAGGAAAACACGCACACACACACACACACACACACACACACACACACACACACACACACACACACACACACACACACACACACACACACACACACACACACACAAAACAACTGCAGGCAGGAAAAAAATATTTTAAAATGGGTGGTGCTGCCAGTGTAGCGACGCGCTCTCTCTGGGGAGAGCAGCTCGAATTTCACACAGAGAAATCTGTTGTGACAAAACGAGTAATACAAGAGAGAGAGAGAGAGAGAGAGAGAGAGAGCTTGTCAGTGCCCATGCGTGTATATTCTAGACTTCATATTTCGCTTGCACAGAGCACACAAGGGGAAAAGAGTAAGGTAAATAGACAGAGCAGAGTAGAATAAGATGGAGAGGGAGACAGGAAGGAAGTGAAAAGGATTTTTTTTTAAACTAAAAATAAAGAGTTGAGCATCAACCATAGTCATCCGCGCAGTTTTCTGAATAGAATTAATCTCTTTCTTCTCTCACCACATCTTTGGCCGTCTCTCTCTCTCTCTCTCTCTCTCTCTCTCTCTCTCTCTCTCTCTCTCTCTCTCTCTCTCTCTCTCTCTCTCTCTCTCTCTCTCTCTCTCTCTCTCTCTCTCCCTCTCTCTCTCTCTATCTCTCTCTCTCTCTCAGTTTCTTGCCAGCTTTCTTTTTATCTCTGTCCCTACCCACCTCTCCCATTCTCTCTCTCCCATAATCTCTCTCTCTCTCCGAGTCTGTCTCTCTCTCCCCTCTCTCTCTTCAGTTCTTCCCCCCCCCCCTCTCTCTCTCTCTCTCTATAATATGTATCCGAGGCAGTAAATATACGTAAAACTACGTCTACTATCGGTCGGTCCAAATACTCACCAATCAAGTAAAAACTTAGTATGGGTTCTATGAGGGGAAAAAAAGGCATAGACAAAAAGGAGGGGTTACATTTGGATGGTCAATTTCCACAATGTATTTTTATGATGTGTTCGTATTGATATGACGTGTTTCGGTGTTACATACTTAAATAATCATTATATGTTTTATATGTACTTTGCTATGTGTTCGTATTGATATGATGTGTGTCGATGTCACATGCTTAGTGATAATTATTATACGGATTATATGTACTTTGTTTCCTGTGTACTGTTCAAACGACTGGGGGGAACTGAAAAAGGCACAGTACCCGCCTGCCACATGGACTTTTAAAGCAAATGACAAAGTACCAAAGTGCCGCTTATCCTTTAATAGTTTAGTTTACTTTGCTGATTATGTTTTTCCTTTCTGTTCCAGTTTATTTGTTTCAGTTGCACCATCTGTACCTACTATGTCAGTAGAGCTTTACTGCTAACTTGTGACATTAAATATTTCAGTGTTCACAGTGCCGGTTCAGTGTTCAGTTCTCTCTCTGAGTTTGAGTTTGTTTATTCCCATTAACTCTTTTGAGTCCTAGAGAAACAAGGAAACATGACAATAACAGGATGACGGCCACAGAGGAAGAGCGAGGATAATTTAAAAAGAAGAAACAAAAGGGGGAATAATACAAATGGGGGAAAATAAAATGAAATAAAAGGCCAAATGTAATCATCAGTCTGGTACAATGCAATAGAAATGGACAAATGCACAGATCACAACTTAGATTTACAATACGGCTCTGTATCTGACTAGTTGAGCCTGAACTGGGAACTCTATGTGTCTCTCTGTCTCCGAGTCACACACACACACACACACACACACACACACACACACACACTCACACACACACACACACACACACACCGCCGTCACACCGTCACACACACACACACACACAACACACACACACACACACACGCACACACTGACACACACACACAGACACACACCGGCACACACACACACTGGGCACTGACACACACACACACACACACTCACAAACACACACACACACACACACACACACACACACACACACACACACACACACACACACACACACACACACACACACGCTGACCGGCACCGCGGCATTTGACTGACTCAGTGACAACTGACTTTTCTCAGTTGTGTAAGATACCGCACATTCGTGCATGCATTCATACTGACATTGTTTGTTGTTGTTGTTGCTGAGTTTTTGTTGTTGTTGTTTTTTATCTGTGTGTTGTCCTACGATTTAGGTTTATTGTCCATACCGAAATTCCGTTTACGACCGGCTTTATGACAAATAAAATTAATCTGGGTCAGACTGAGTTGGAGTCGCACACACACAGACACACACATTCACACAGAAGACAGACACTCAGACAGACAGACAGATACACACACACACACACACACACACACACACACACACGTACACACACACACACACACACACACACACACACACACACAGGTGGTAAGGGATTAAAGTAGCCGGTCACAGCCGCTGGCGGCCGCGGTAGGGACGGAACGACTGACGAGGGCGAACACATCCAACCCAGCCGCAAGAGCGGCTCGTCAATGGTTTAACCGTCCGTCTGCTTTGCACTGAGACGTGGTATATGTAACGCAGTGACGTCTCCCTAAGTAATAACTGAACTGAACTCGGTCGTCCCACCGTCACACATTGAGGCGCGGGCCGATTTATAGCCTGTTACATTTTGTCAGTGTTTTGCACTGAGACTGTCCATCATTTCGATCGGCTGTAGTGCATATTTATAAAGTAGGCCTATACTACATACAGGTCACTCAGTGGTGCGAGGGCAGCGGCACACGTCATTGTCAATGCTCGGGTGACTCAGCACTCAGTCATTATATATATTTTGCCACTGACTCAGTGATAAACGGGTGGACCGAAATAGAACAGCGGCACACAGCTTGACCGTGTTCGTTTGGAAACCGGAAGTCAGTCAAAAGTTCAGCCCCTTCACCTTGGGACGTCTGGATAAGGCAACATGGCGACTCTGTCCGCTGAAACTGAAAGTGCGCTTGAATCCATGAAAGTTAAAGAACCGAAAGAGTTTTTTTTTTTTTTTTTAAAGAACAAAAAGAAAAAAAGAACGGACAACAGATAAGTAGCGCGAAAGTTGAACTTGTACGTCGTGCAAAGATTTTCAATTGTCGCGGAACCAGAAACAAAAAGGCGAAGTCAAGTCAGTTTCTGCTGTTACAGAGACATTTCTCAGTGCTGTCACAGCGACATAAACCTCCCGGCCGCAGATTTTTAACAACTGAACTGAAGAAAAAAATATCACTCCTGTGTGTGACCCATTTATTCAAAATCTATATACATTCTAGCATTTCATATTGTTTCTACATAGTATAGTCTACTGAGTATGAATGAGTGAGTGAGTGTGTGCATGCCGTGTGTGTGTGTGTGTGTGCGCGCGCGCGCGCGCCTTCTAAAAACAGATTTCAGACTTGAGAAAATGGCCATTGCTGTTCCAATGAATTTGATCTTTTTCTGGCTTTTCTATCACATGACTTTTTAACACATCAGTATTGTGGGGAGGAGAGTATTGGAGTTGAGCATGGAAATCTGTGGGGAAATGAGTGGTGCAGTTTAGCATGGAAATTGTGGGGAGAAGAGTGGTCAGGTGGAGCTGTGCATGGAATTTGATTAAAGATAATCATCATCAAGACACTCCCGGACCAGTCTAGTACAATCAGCTGGCCTGTTTACCCAAAATGGATATGTCTGTACTTTCACCAGGTTAGAATATGTATTTCTTTTATGGAAACCTGTAAGTTCATTGAATCAAACAACTGGCCAAAGGATTAGCATACGACCCCAACCACAAACAACCCCCCCATCCACCAAACACATACGACCCCAACCACACAAACAAACAACCCTCTTACCACCAAACACATACGACCCCAACCACACAAACAAACCGCCAAACACATACGACCCCAACTACACAGACAAATATCTCTACTCGGCAAAACAACTCCCACCAACAAACTTGACCTTGAGGGTGTAGGCGCCAATAGATAGTTAACCTCCAATCCGGCTATCTCCAGCTGACACTGATGCACACGGGCACACTGTCTCGCTTCACTGAGTCACATGGGCATACATGCACACGCTTTATTTCCACACTAGGTCTACAAGTGCCTCAGTATAACACACACACACACACACACACACACACACACACACACACACACACATGCACACACACAAATATATATATATATATATATAGAGAGAGAGAGAGAGAGAGAGAGAGAGAGAACACTGAACACTTTAATGTCACTATGATAGCTTTGCAGCCCTAATGACATGGAGGTTCATAATACAAATAACAAACATGCATCAATCTGAGCAATAATGTTGATGAGAACCCTTGAAAACCAAAACGAAATCAATCAATCTGTGCAAGGCTAAGTGCAGTTCGACCATCCATTCAAAGTAATGTGATGTAGAAAGAAATAAAAAACAAAAACATATATAAATGGATAACATAATTTTTTTTCCATATGAGAATGACAACACAGATTTCAATTTTCACAATGAACAACACCTGATACTATTTTATTATTGTTGTTTTTTTTTCGTCGCATGCCCGTTATTCGCTTCGGCAATATATTTTGCAAGTGACTGTAGTGAAGTTTCCTCATTTAGATTAAGCACTCCAAAAATATCTTCATTCTTTGCTAAATTTGTTTTAAATAGAGAGAGAGAGAGAGAGAGAGAAACAACTGAAATTAAAACAGGGTGGTGCAGTTAGGCTCCCTCCCTCTCTCTCTCTCTCTATTAATATATATATATATATATATATATATATATCAGTATCAGTAGCTCAAGGAGGCGTCACTGCGTTCGGACAAATCCATATACGCTACACCACATCTGCCAAGCAGATGCCTGACTACTGAGCAGCGTAACCCAACGCGCTTAGTCAGGCCTTTAAAAAAAATAAAAAAAATAAAATAAAAAAAATAAATTAAATAAAATAACAAAACAAAACAAACAACCCCCCCCCCCCCCCCCCCAAAAAAAAAACAACAACAACAACAAACAAACAAAAAAACAATATATATATTGATATATAGCTCTGGATACTAAAGCTGGACAGTAGTTATAAACAACATTCTGTATTTTGTGTCATAATGGTTAACTGAAACAATGAAGGACGGTGTCTTATGGAGGTGATGTTGGTCGATCTGTAAATTATCTTTGATAATAGTTTATATTATATGAAACAACTGAGACCGCGGCGGGCTGCTCGTGACAGTTGTGGTAGGCTGTCATGTTGAACACACACACACACACACACACACACACACCACTGAGTCATAGCATGAAATAATAGATTTATAACCCTGCGTACACGCACGTAACACGTTTTGAGACCAAAATAAGGACTCAAGGGAAGTAACTTGCTTGCCACCCATTTTGACGATTTCGTTTCGGTGTTGCCAACTTCCTTGAAAATAAATGTCTGCTAGAACATGACGAATACATCTCTTTCTAATCATCTTTTACTTGGCATCAAAGATTTGTTTTCTGCAGATACGAAACAAAAGATTCAGACTCAATCATTTCATCCGGAACATGCGGGACAAAAGTAGGCAGAATTCTGGGAACGTCCCTCATGTGGGAATTCGCGGAATGGGTCAAGCACTTCAAAACATGCTTATCGTCAGATTAAATTCGGGTCTTCAGTGATGTCAGCGTGAACGGATGTTGTGAAATAGCTTTAATCTTTGTGGTGGTTGATATGACTGTGTCGATGGCTCAGCTGATTCCTTTTGGAAGGTGAGAACTGTGCGTGAACGCAGAAACGAAAGTATGTTGTTCAATCATGATCGATCGGTTTGTGTCCATCAAGTATCAATCAAGTGATCACATTTCATTTCACCTCATCGAGTTTTAACAGTTTGTTCTGCATTTGTGTTGATACTTAATCAGATCGAAAACGTCATTTTGTTGTGTTGTATCTGTGGTTATGGTGATGACTCTGAGTCAGATTATAAGTTAGGTATAATTAAATCTCAGTTTTAAGGTTTATTTGTATTGATCCGCTTGAAGCATTTTGCCAAAACGAAAAATAAAATAAAAAGAATTAATCACCAAGCTAGTCTCCCTGTTTATGTTTCCATGAACTCAATATGTATAGTCTACGATGCATTGTCTTGTCATGCTCATATACTTTGTAATGTTTTTCTCACACACTTTGACTAATTTGCATGCTTTGTTTTGATGGATAGTGCGATATATTGTAGTGTATTCTTATTGGAACTATTGTAAAACATTTGGAGCTAAATTTATTTCATTATGTGCTGTAGATAAACTTATTATTATTCTCAGGCTGGGGTTCAACTCAACACAGTTCACATTTGCCACTCATCTGATTTTTTTTTTCTCCCTCTCAGATTATAAAAGTTTTCATTCGTAAATTATCCATAGATGTACATTCTTAGATTCTATCTGTCTATCTATCTATCTGTGTGTGTGTGTGTGTGTGTGTGTGTGTGTGCATGCGTGCATGTGTTTGTGTGTGTGTGTGTGTTTGTATTATGTTATATATATATATATATATATATATATATATATATATATATAATTATATATATATATATATATATATATATGTATATATTGCCACATATTTTGATTATGTTTGTCATTATATTATCTCATCAATCATTCAAAAGACTAAAGAGTAAGGTGATATTGCTGGTGATATTTACGAACTTATATGCCTCAGTCCTTCACTTTAAATCAATAAGAATACATGGAAACATAGAATAGAATAGATTTAATCACAAACTGATGGAATGGAGCATTCATACCTGTGTGTTTGATTCAGCATGTGCGTGCGCACATGTGTGTGTGTGTGTGTGTGTGTGTGTGTGTGCGTGTGTGTGTGTGTGTGTGTGACAAGCAGAGTCAACAGCATTTTAAAGAATTTAATAGGGAAAAATAACTGTTCAGAGAAGTACAGCTTGCAAGTTCTATTTCGTCAGTACAGAAGAACTATGACTATACAGTACACTTATATCTGGGATGTACTACTCTTTCCAGTGTTGTGCATGTGTAGGGGGGTGCTGTGTGTGTGTGCTGTATGTGTTTTGTGCACGTATGCGCGTGCGCATATGTGTGTTATCCATGATGTGAGGATGTTGATTTTTTTCATCGTGGTTGATTCTTTTTCTTGATGATTGTTGCTTCTTCCATTCTTGGTCGTTATTTGAATGAGCCTCTCTCTCTGTGAGAGCCTCTTTGTTAGATTACACTATATGTTTTCATAACTTGCAACATGAAAGAACATTCAAGGGATGCAAGTGACATTTGTTACAGCTTACTTTGCAAAACTGCTTTGTTGAAAATTTTTATAACAATTCCCCCGTGGGTCCCCATATTTGATGTTAATTGTTAGCACTTTGGGCCTTTGTTCCAAGGATGTAGAGTACATTATGAATACCCATTGACAATAATGATAATGATATATATATATATATTTTTTATCATCATTATCACTGGCAAAATTTTATTTTTCAGAAGGTGCCCCACAGCTGCTGGGATGGCTGAAGTTGTCTGTGACACAGTGGGGGCTGGTTGATGTTGATGACAACTGTGGGAAGTCAGCAAAGCTACTGTGTTTGTGAGTGGGTCTTTTCCATGTGAGGGTATGCTGAGTAGGTCTTTTCTTTGTGTGGGTGGGTCTTTTCTCTTGTGTGAATGTGTCTGTTCTCTGTTCTGTTTGTGAGTGTGTCTGATTCTCTTTGTGTGGGGGTCTTTTCTCTGTGTAAACTGTGGGTCTTTTCTCTTTGAAGTCTATGAGTGTGTGTCTTATTCTCTTTGTGATTGAGTCTTTTCTTTGTGTGCATGGGTCTTTTCTTTGTGTGGGTGGGTCTTTTCACTGTGATTGGGTCTTCACTCTCTTTGGTTTGTTTTTTTAGTCAGTGATGGCAGTGTTTAGTGAAAGTGATATTGTGAATGAGGTGTTCACATCATCTGTGTGATTTAGATTGTGAATTGTGTTGATTAGGCAGAGCTGGAGTGTTGTTATCTGGACGAGATACTAAAAAGTGAATGATATAGTTCAGATCAAAAGATGTTTGATTGCTGAGTGTGTGTGTGGTGTGTGTGTCATTGTGTGTGTGTGCGCGCGCGTGCGCATGCATGTGAATAGTAGTGTTGTTCATGAAATGATTCTAAATAGTAGCAGTTATGTCTTTCAGTTAAATATTATACTTTTTTCAGGAAAGAAAAGACAAGTAATTTCAGTTTCTATCAGTTTCTTTTTGGCCTTGGGTCATGAATACAATTTGAAATGAGGAAGAAGTGACTTTTTGTTCACATGATTTTAATTGTATCCATAGCCTAATGGCCTTTCGTCTTGTCTTGATCATCAACAGATAACTATTCTAATCAGGTATAGTACATGATATATACAGTTTTCGTATTACTTTGCATAATTGCATGGAATTATATTGTTTTAGTGTACATTACATAAATAATGAAGAGGCAGCCTTGGACAAATACAGTGGATGACATTTGAAACCACTCAATTTAACAAACCTCATAGAAGGAAGATTTATTTGTCTGTCTTGAGAAATAGAAATGATCTTTTGTTTTTATTTTTTGATAAAAATGATGACTTGTGCACACGGACGTACACAGGCTATAAGAATGGTAGTTGTGCTAAGTTCTGCTACAGTGTCAGGATCACTCCTCTCAGTAAGTGGCCGGTCCAGGTTTATGGTTCTAAAGAACTGAACACTACCCCACAGTCTCAGTCACAACAGCAGTCTGTCATGTCCATTGGCTGAAAGACAGACTGGCTTTCAGTGGCAGGGTCTACTTCTCTTTCAAAAGGAAATTTAGTAAAAAAATGCTTTGGTATTTTGTTTTATAGTCATTTTGAGGTCAAACGTGCTGGACACATATGACCTCACATCTGTGCTTTGCGTTATCTGGGAGGGAAAGTATCTGTGTTTGATGTTTATGAAATGCCATCTGTTTGTATTGAAATGCCTTCTGTTTGTTTGAAATGCCTTCTGTTTGTATTGAAAGAGATGCCTTCTGTTTGTGTTGAAATGCCTTCTGTTTGTGTTGTGATGCCTTCTGTTTGTGTTGTAGTGTTTTCTGTTTGTATTGAAATGCCTTCTTTTTGTGTTGTGATGCCTTCTGTTTGTGAAATGCATTCAGTTTGTGTTGTAGTGCTTTCTGTTTGTGAAATGCCTTCTGTTTGTGTTGAAATGCCTTCTGTTTGTGTTGTAATGCCTTCTGTTTGTGTTGTAGTGTTTTCTGTTTGTATTGAAATGCCTTCTGTGTGTGTTGTGATGCTTTCTGTTTGTGAAATGCTTTCTGTTTGTGTTGTAGTGCTTTCTGTTTGTGAAATGCCTTCTGTTTGTGTTGTAATGCTTTCTGTTTGTGTCATAGTGCTTTCTGTTTGTGAAATGCTTTCTGTTTGTGTTGTAATGCTTTCTGTTTGTGAAATGCCTTCTGTTTTTATTGTAGTGTTTTCTGTTTGTGTAATGCCTTCTGTTTGTGTTGTAATGCTTTCTGTTTGTGAAATGCCTTCTGTTTGTGTCATTGTGCTTTCTGTTTGTGAAATGCTTTCTGTTTGTGTTGTAGTGCTTTCTGTTTGTGTAATGCCTTCTGTTTGTGTTGTAATGCTTTCTGTTTGTGTAATGCCTTCTGTTTGTGTTGTAGTGCTTTCTGTTTGTAGTGAAATACCTTCTGTTTGTGTTGTGATGCCTTCTGTTTGTGAAATGCTTTCTGTTTGTGTTGTAGTGCTTTCTGTTTGCGAAATGCCTTCTGTTTGTGTTGTAATGCTTTCTGTTTGTGAAATGGTTGTGAAATGCCTTCTGTTTGTGC
The DNA here is from genome assembly GCF_041734735.1 of Babylonia areolata. Classification (NCBI taxonomy): domain Eukaryota; kingdom Metazoa; phylum Mollusca; class Gastropoda; order Neogastropoda; family Buccinidae; genus Babylonia; species Babylonia areolata. Next base: position 23,766,354 of record NC_134878.1, read on the forward strand.
CGTAGTGCTTTCTGTTTGTGAAATGCCTTCTGTTTGTGTTGTAGTGCTTTCTGTTTGTGAAATGCCTTCTGTTTGTGCCGTAGTGCTTTCTGTTTGTGAAATGCCTTCTGTTTGTGCCGTAGTGCTTTCTGTTTGTGAAATGCCTTCTGTTTGTGTTGTAGTGCTTTCTGTTTGTGAAATGCCTTCTGTTTGTGTTGAAATGCCATCTGTGTTGTACTTGTAGTGCCTTCTGTTTGTATTGTAATGCCTTCTGTTTGTGTTGTAATGCCATCTGTTTTTCTTGTACTTGTAGTGCCTTCTGTTTGTATTGTAATGCCTTCTGTTTGTATTGAAGTGCCTTCTGCTTGTGTTGTGATGTCTTCTGTTTGTGTTGTGTTTGTGTTGTAATGACTTCTGTTTGTATTGAAATGCCTACTGTTTCAGTGTTTGTATTCAGCATTCTGTTTTTGTTGTAATGCCTTCTGCTTGTGCTGTAATGCTCTCTGTTTTGTTTGTATTGTATTGCCTTCTGTTTGAGTTATGATGCCTTCTGTTTATTTTGAAATACCTTCTGTTTATATATTGTAATGCCTTCCGTTTGTATTATAATGACATCTGTTGTTGTAATGCCTTCTATTTATGTTTATGCCCTCAGATCATGAATATGCCTTCCCTCATTGTCTTCATTGTTAGTTTTCATTGGTATTTCAATTCTCCAGTGATATTATACAGGTGCATTTGCTGCAGTTTTATTTTTGACAGCGTTTTTGTTTGTCTGTTTTGTATTGTAATCTGTGTTTGTGTAGACCTGTTTTTTTATTTGTTTATTTTTAAGTGTTCTTTGTATAGATTTAATAATCTGTGTTTGTGTAGAGATATATTTGTTTTGTTGTTTTTGTTTGGTTTTATAGTATTCTGTGTTGGTGCAAACCTCTTATTTATTTATGATTATGATATTTTTGTTCTGTTGTATTCTGTGTTTATGTCTTAATTTTGATCCAATGCGTTATTATTCATGCACACATTGGCACTGGATGCAAAGTCCCCTTGCCAGTATTTTCTTTCCCTCAACTAGACCTCAAGTGGTGGTCTGGAAATTAGTCATTGGGATGAGATGATAAACTGAGGTCCCGTCTGTAGCATGCACATGTAAAAGAAACCAAGGGCACAAGAGAGTTGTCCTGGGAAAATCCAGTTAAATCCAGCCTAATACATGTGTGTATTATGTGTGTTAATGTGTGTGTGTGCATGGGTGCATGCATGACTGAAGCCTTACTGAATGACACAGGAAACGATGAGCGCCTAAAAATAGCTGTCAGTCATCTCTACCCAGACAGGCAGCTTATTGTGCTAATGACCCTGTGTATTTAATGCATTTAGTTCTTGGTCTCTGACCAATGACGGGAGTTATATAAAATATCGGTAATATTCAGGTAACATGGTAATGTAACCACTCTGCAGGCACTGGCATTGGATGCAAGGTTCCATGTTTATTTTTCAGGTCTCAGAAGCAGCTGCGTTTGTTGGAGAGGGAGGTCAGTAGGGGGGCTGAAGATGGCGTGGCTGGGCGGTAAAACCTGGCGTGGCTGGGAGGTGGTGGCGATGGCTCTGATAATGTTGATTATCGTGCCGCTGCATGTTCTCTCCTTGGGGTCACCACTCCAAGCCCAGCAGTGTGAGTGTCCACAGTGTGGCAGCAGAGGGGTTGTTGTGCGTTTGTGTTTACACATGTGTGTATGCGTGTGTTTATGATAGACACTTTGTGTCTCTGTGTGTGTGCATGATCGTGCATGTTTGTGAATGTGTATGTGGGGGGTGTGTGTGCATGTGTATGTGTGTGTGTGTGTGTGTGTGTACATGAGTGTGCGTGAGTGTGCACGCATGCCTGTGTGTTGTCATTTAATGTAGACAAGCTAGATCTTTAGATTTAAACATGATAACTCTCAAATTTAAACACAGACAAATGTGTGTATGTTTGTGTGTTTGTATCTGTATTTATGTATCTGTATATACATCTATGTATCTATTATGACCATGAAACTCCCACTGGCATCTGGCCAGAAGCACCTCACCATTGTCAGTGCCTACGCCCCAACCATGACCAACCTGGATGAAGTGAAGGCGAAGTTCTACGAGGACCTTCACTCTGTCATTGCTGCTATCCCTAAAGCAGATAAGCTCATCATTCTTAGGGACTTCAATGCTAGAGTTGGCTCTGACTACATCTCCTGGGATGGAGTGATTGGAAAGCACGGTGTGGGCCACTGCAACCCAAATGGATTGCTTTTGCTTCAGACCTGTGCAGAGCACGAACTGCTGATAACCAACACAGTTTTCTGCCTCCCTACCCATAACAGGACGTCATGGATGCACCCTCGCCCAAAGCATTGGCATCTCATCGATTATGTCATCATCAGGAAAAGGGATAGGCAAGATGTAGGTGTAACAAAGACCATGTGCGGCGCCGAGTGTTGGACAGTCCATCGCCTTGTAGTCTCGAAGCTGAATATTCGAATCCAGCCCAAGAGACGCCCCCAAGGCCAGAAGGCTCCAAAACAGCTTAACATCGCTTAGCTGAAAAACATCACCATCAAACAGTCCTTTGTGGAGCTGCTGGAAGATTGTCTGGAATCCGCCTCTCTGGACAACCAGAATGTGGAGTCTGACTGGAGGACCCTGCGTGAGCTGATCTATAGTACAGCTTCAGAGACCCTGGGACCCATGACCAGAAAGCACAAAGACTGGTTTGATGAAAACTGTGATGAAATCAAGCAGCCTCTGGATGAGAAACGCCGTCTGCATCAAGCCTACCTGAGCAACCCAAAGTCCACATCAAAAAAGGATGCGTACGATGCCATCCGCAGGACTGTTCAGCAAAAGTTAAGCCAGATGCAGGATAAGTGGCTGAGTGACAAAGCTGATGAGATCCAGGGATATGCTGACAAGCACGATATGAAGAGGTTCTATGATGCCTTAAAAGAAGTCTACGGCCCCACATCCTCAGGATCATCCCCCCTCCTCAGTGCAGATGGGAATACCTTGATCACCGAGAAGGAGAAAATTCTCGAACGCTGGGCTGAGCACTTCAACAGTGTCTTAAATCGCCCTTCCTTCATAAATGATGAAGCCATAGACCGTCTCCCACAAGTCCCCATCAACGAAGCACTGGACGATCCGCCAACACCTCTTGAGACCCAGAAAGCAATCCGTCTGCTATCCAGTGGCAAAGCACCTGGCTCAGACTCCATACCAGCAGAGGTCTACAAGGATGGAGGCACTGTGCTGACTGAGAAGCTCCATCAGCTGTACTCATTCATGTGGAAAGAAGAGATGATCCCCCAGGATTTCAAAGATGCATCTATCATCCACTTGTACAAGCGAAAGGGGAACCGGCAAGCCTGTGATAACCATCGGGGCATTTCCTTGCTCTCCATCGCAGGCAAGATACTTGCCAGGATCCTACTAAACCGCCTCACAGCACACCTTGACCAAGGTCATTTGCCTGAGAGCCAATGTGGATTCCAGAAAGAGCGTGGAACCACCAACATGGTGTTTGCTGCAAGGCAGCTGCAAGAGAAATGTCAGGAGCAAAATGCTGATCTGTTCTCCACCTATGTCGACCTCACTAAGGCCTTCGACACCGTGAGTAGAGAGGGACTGTGGAAGATCATGGCCAAGTACGGATGCCCTCGGAAATTTATTTCCTTGGTCAGCCAATTCCATGAAGGCATGCTGGCTCGAGTCCAGGACAATGGCGAAACATCTGCTCCTTTTGCTGTCACAAATGGTGTCAAGCAAGGCTGCGTCCTGGCTCCAACGCTGTTCAGCCTCATGTTCTCTGCAATGCTTACTGATGCCTTCAGAGATGGCGATGTTGGAATCGGCCTAAAGTATCGAACAGATGGCAAGCTGTTTAACCTCAGAAGGCTTCAAGCAAAAACGAAGGTCATGACAGACATCATCAGAGACTTTTTGTTTGCTGATGATTGTGCCCTCAACGCTGGATCTGAAGCTGACATGCAACTCAGCGTCGACAAGTTTGCCACTGCCAGCAGGAACTTCGGCCTTACCATCAGCACGAGGAAAACTGAAGTTCTCCATCAGCCAGCCCCAGGGAAACCCTACATTGAGCCCAACATCACAGTCAACGGTCAGAGACTCAGTGCGGTGGAGCGGTTCACATACCTTGGCAGCACACTGTCACGAAATGTGACAGTCGACGATGAAGTGAACGTCAGGATTGCAAGAGCAAGCGCAACTTTTGGTAGACTCAATGCAAATGTCTGGAACAGAAGAGGCATTAGTCTTGAGACCAAGCTAAAGGTCTACAGAGCAGTAGTTCTCCCCACACTACTGTACGCCTGCGAAACTTGGACAGTGTACCAACGACATGCCAAGAAGCTGAACCACTTCCACACAACATGCCTCAGGAAGCTACTGTGGCAAGACAGGACCCCAGACACAGAGGTGCTCGCAAAAGCCACCCTTCCCAGCATCTTCACCATCCTGATGCAGTCCCAGCTTCGCTGGGCTGGACATGTGGCGCGCATGCCAGACCATCGGCTGCCCAAAAGGCTCTTCTATGGCGAGCTGCAACAAGGGAAGAGATCACACGGAGGTCAGAAGAAGCGCTTCAGAGATACTCTGAAAGTCTCTCTGAAAGCGTTTGATATCAACCCTGACTCCTGGGAGGAATCTGCAGTGGACCGTGACAAATGGCGTGCTGCTGTGCACAAAGGCGCCAAGTTGTGCGAGGCCAACATGACTGCTGCAGCTGTTCAGAAGAGGCAGGCCAGAAAGTCACGGGCAAACAAGCTCCCTGACAATGGTATGCCTGTCTTTGTCTGCCCCAACTGTCAGCGAACATTTCATGCGCAGATTGGACTATTCAGCCATCTATGCATTCACAGATAGATTCATGAGCATCCTCCCACCCACCCCACCACCACCCTCCCCCTATCCCCCAGCTGGATGACAACAATGGTCATCATCGATCTCGATGGACACACCACCATATAGACACATAAACACACATGTGTACCAACACTCACAGAGGAAGACTTTGAAACCTTACACATATATGCAGTTACTTTGCAGACTCTGATGATTTAAATTTTTATGTAATTATGATAGCTTGATATCATATTGAGCCTTTGTGTGTAAAACATGCTAAGTTGCACTGTAGGTTGTAAAAAAATTGACATGCAAAAACTTTCCTCCTGCAGTCGACTTCTGGGTGTTGAACACAAGCGTGGAGGTAGAGCAAAACAGACCGGACCCGGCATCACGCGATTTTCTCTTCCTTGCCAACCACAGCCTGATGATTTTGTGCAAGTACAGTGTCAGAAACGGAATCGATTACTGCGCACAGAGACTGGGTGAGAATCTGGCGACAAACCTGACGGTTCTCCCAAAGGGCAACAGCACACTGCAGCACTGGCCACTGATCCAGCAGAACATTGTGGTGGTGGAGAAGACCCCATGCAATGTGACCATAGAGATGCACAACGTGACCACCGCCTTTCAAGGATCCTACGCCTGTCAGGACACCCTGAACCCCGGTGTTTACAGACAAAAACGATTTTTTGTAGGAGGTAAGCTGTCTGTGGTACCATGTGCTGTGGAAAAATCATTAAAGTGAAGGTAAGCTGTCAGTTTTGTGACCTGTTGTCAGTTTGGAATTGCGTTTTGTGGTGGTGGTTTTTTTGTGTGTGTGTGTGTTTTTTTTTGTGTTTTTTTTTGTTTTTTTTGTTTTTTTCTCTCTTCTTCCAGACCAGGCACTTTCTGTGTTGATGTATAGTGAGCTTGTCATTTCTGTGGCCATTTTCTCTCTCTCCTCTCTTATGACCATGCAAACTGTTGTCTGTTATATATATATGTGTGTGCATTCACATTCTCAAATGGAAACCTGTGTATACATATATGCACATGTAAAAACACGTGCACACACACACACACACACTCTCACATACAACACACACGCAAAAAAACAAAAAAACAAAAAAAAAACCCACAAAACAAAGCAGCTACCTTAATTATCAAGGGACCAAATATAGCCACTTACATCAGTCCATAGCCAAGTGCCTCTCTCACGTATATGGGCTGTTTATGTTTCCAACCCTACACTTGTAGAGTGGTCGCCTAGTGGTAACATGTCCACGTAGGAAGCAAGAGAATGAGTGTGTGGGATGAAATCCCGCGCTCGCCAGAATTTTCTCTCCATCCACAAGACCATGAGCGGTGGTCTGGACACTAGTTACTCGGATGAGATGATGAACTGAGATCCATTGCGCAGCATGCAGGTACCACACATAAAAGAATCCATGGTAACAAAAGTGTTGTCCCTGGCAATATTCTAAGAAAAATCCTCTCTAATAATGTGTATATGCACATGATTGAAGCCTGACTGAATGACACAGTGCCTAAAGACAGCTTTCTGTCAGCTCTACCCATTTAGGCAACCTGTTTTGCAAAGGACTTCATGTTTGTAATGCACCTAGAGTTTGGACTCGACCAAAGATAAGCGTTATTTAAGTATCAGTAATAATAATAACTTGCTATATGCATGCTCTGTTTGCTTGCTCACATGCTACGATGAAGATGGATATGAACAGTTTTATTGACCTGAATGTATTTAATCTTTTAGTGTGAAGGTCCAGTGTCACTGTTCTGTGACATGAAACTGAGGTCCCGCATGCAGCACACACATGGCGCACTGAAAAACAGATATCAACGTAAGAGTTGTCATCTGTCAAAGTTCTGTGGAAGAAGTCCACTTTGATAGGATGCTCATACATAGGATGCTCATACATAAAGTGACCCTTCTTTATGTGTCTGGTATCACCAAATAGGAAGAAATCAGTTTGTGACAAGAAGTATTACAATATGAAACATTGCAATAAAAAAAAAATACAACGTATGTGTTACATGTCATTGCAGGGAGAGCTTGGTTTCCAGTTAATACAGGCATAGTTTAAACCACAGGAATGTAATTGGAGCTGTCAGGTATACAGTATAAAGCAAGTAGAACATATGTTTTCCACACACTGAAAGAAAAATGTGTGATTTGTATTCCAGTGTAATAGAATGTAAACATGTGAACATTGCCAAATAAAGCAAACATACACACACACATGAAAGTAGTCAGGAGTCAGAACTGAAATACTTGTGAGGTATTGTATTGTTTTGTTTTGTATGTGAAGTTTGCATCAACTTAGCATTTAAGCATTTTTCTCTGTTATGTAATCATATTGAATGACTGGTTCTCAGGTGCATTGTTTGTGTAGCATACACCAACACGTGAAAAAATGTGTCTTATTGAGTCAGTGAAGTATTCGGTAAAATGTAAATGCAAAGACTGGAACATTGCGAGCTTATTTTTATGTGCTTTGCATGGCTGTTTACCAGAAGAGCCTGTGCCTCCACGGAACGTGAGCATTGTGTATGAGCCGATGGCGAACATTACGGTGCTGCTTGACCCTGTCAAAACTGGCCACGACCTCAATGACTTGGACACCTATTGGACCTTCACATATACATGGTAATAATACACTTACACTGAACTGCAGTAATATTCTTTCTCCATTTCCATCACACACATGTGCAGAAGCAAGCTTGCATGCACACATATGTGCACACACGCAGGCAAACAGGCACTCACATACGCACATGTACTCATGCAGACAGACACACACCAGTAGAAACTGTTGTTAATCTTCCATTTCATTTTTCTGTCTCTCTTTCTGTTATTCCCCTGTCTCAGTTCCATTGCTTCCTCTCACCGTCCACCGCCCTCATGCATTCTCTTGCAGATCTGTGCTCAAACATAAAGTGCCTTTTTTTTTTTTTATATATATGTCTGATGTTATAAAAAATAGGATGCTCATTCATAAAGTGACTTTTTTTTTAATGTGTGTATGATATCGCAAAATAGGATGCACATACATAAAGTGACTCTGTCTTTTTCATGTGTCTGGTATCACAAAATAGGATGTTAATTCATAAAGTGACTCTTTTTTTAATGTGTGTCTGATATCACAAAATAGGATATTCATTCATAAAGTGACTCTTTTTTTTTAATGTGTGTCTGATATCGCAAAATAGGATGTTCATTCATAAAGTGACTCTTTTTTTTTACTGTGTGTCTGATATCGCAAAATAGGATGTTCATTCATAAAGTGACTCTTTTTTTTTAATGTGTGTCTGATATCGCAAAATAGGATGTTCATTCATAAAGTGACTCTTTTTTTTCTGTGTGTCTGATATCACAAAATAGGACGCTCATACATAGAGTGAAAGAAAGAAAAAGACACACACACAACTAAAGAAAGAAAGAAACACACACACACACACACACACACACACACATGTCCTCATTCAGAACAAGCCCACTCAAAATTCTTATTATTTATCAGAGCAGTTTTTAATGTCTGTATTTAAACGTTGTTTGTTTTTTTGTGCGTGGTTTTTTTTTTGTGTGTGTGTGTTTTTGTTGTTTTTTTTGTTTTGTTTTTGACTCATTGAGCCCTGTGCCCGTGTATTGCTCTGGCATCAAAATCCATCTCATTAAAACAGTCTTCGCCTTCCTGGATGTACATAAACCGCAAGGGAAGGGAACTAACTTTTACTGAATTTCTGGATGTGTCCACACTTAATTTTTAGGAAAAACAGTATATTGATTTTCTGTGTGTTTTTTGTTCTGCATATGCATGGAAACCTGCTGAGGCTGTAAGATCCCAAGGGTTGAGGGGGTCTACAGATTAACGGAATGAGAAGGCATAGTGATGGTAGAGCATGCTGGCCGGTTTTCATGGCAACATGTTCTTCCACTCTTGGTTCATGAGCAGGGGTGGATGAGTTGATGCCATTGATTGTTCACTTCATTGTTCACCGTAAATTGCAGACTATTTTCACTGCCTGTTATTTGTGATTGCTGTGCAAAGGATTGTGATTTGCTGTTTTGATTATCGTACCAGATTTTTTCAGGTGTTTTTTTTTCAGTCTGTTTAAATATTATATTTGAATGTTTTGCCAGTATCATCTGCCAGAATGAGCTCACTCCTCTGGTGTGTATTCACAGGGTTACAGGCAGGTTTAAGTTCTGAGGTCAGTTGTGCAACTGATCAGTTGTACAGGTTTGGGGATATTTTTTTTAAAGAAATAAATGCAGCAGTAATCAGTTTACAGGGCATCATTTTTGTTTGAGATTTTAGGTCCATATTCAAGGTTTTAGTGGCTGGGTAATTTTGTGACAACAGGAGCGGCTATAACCCATCTGAGTGTGGAAAGAAGCTTGAAAGTTTGAAATCAGAATTTTGAAGTTTGAAATTTTGAAATCAGTAATATGCTGATCCATATGCTGCATATATGTATTCTTGAACACATTGTATTATTTTTCAGTGACAGAGAGCTGTTCTGGGTTGGGTTATTTTTTTGTTTTGTTTTTTTATGTCATGTCTACATTTAACAACTACATGATGTTAGGCTCTTTGAGCAGCATTACAACTGGCTCTCATACCATATAAAAGTTTTGTGTTATTGTTATTATTATCATTAATATAGTGATAATTAATAAGTGGTTGTATAACAAGTAACTACAAAGCACAGTATCAGCAAAAAGAGAGCAGTGTAGTCTCAAAAAGATAGAACTGTCTGAGAATCTGTGTCTGTATTTTGTTTGTTCATTTTATTTGTGATGAGGGTTTTTGGTCTGTGTGACAAATCAAGTCTATCAGTATACAGTCAGTGCCCAGACATGTTAAAGGGCATTGTTTTGTACTGAATTGTATTGTATCAATTTTTTGTCACATCAGATTTTACAGTGTGAAAATTCAGGCTGCTTTCCCCAGGGAGACTGCATTGCCACAGTGCAGCACCACCCATATATATATATATATATATATGTTTTTGGTTTTTTTTCAGTCTGCAGGTGTATTTGTTTTACTATCAAAGTGGATTTTCTACATAATTTTGCTGTTGGCAGTTGTCTTGTTGCCATGAGTTCCTTTACATGCACAAACTGCATACTACACACTGGACCTCAATTTATCATCTCTTCCAAATAACTTTATGCCCAGACTTCCACTCACTCTCAAGTGGCAGGGAAGAAATTTCTGGCGAGTGTGGGATTTGATCCTTCATGCTCAGACTCTCTGGCTTCCAAGGCAGATGCTTTACCAGCAGACCACCACTCCACTTTGCAGAGTGAATATATGTTCACATTTGTCCAGGCTTGCTGCACAGGTGTGGTTTTACTGGTTTCAGTATTGCTCCTTGTGCCACCATTCCTGCACGGAATTGTGTTAGCTGTGTACCCAAGTTGAGTAGTGTAGGTTACAAATGAGCAGAGCGTGTTACCAACTGCGTGCACCATTTCATTTTTTCTCCCATCCAGGAAAAACAGATCCATTGTAAGAAGCTGTTTAAAGAAGGCAAGCGACTTGAGGTGCCAAGACCCGACATCGGAAGGACTGTGTCAAGCTTGTGTCATCGATTTGAAGAAATACCAAAGATGTGGGCAGTATCGCTCTGGAAGTATCACCCTAGAAGTCCATTTTTACTGGACTGTCAGGAACACTTTTGGGAGTGTGCACCAAAGAGAAGCACTTGTCTTCCACGTCTTTGATTGGGGTAAGTGGGCTTTGTTCGATCTGAGGTAAGTTGTTTTCAATGTTAGTCATCAGTCAGTGACTGGGGATAGTGGGATTTGTTAACTCACAGGTGAATTTGTTGTCATTGTTGGTCATTAGTGATTGATTGGGGAAAGTGGGATTTGTTAACTCACAGGTGAATTTGTTGTCATTGTTGGTCATTAGTGACTGACTGGGGAAAGTGGGATTTATTAACTCACAGGTGAATTTGTTGTCATTGTTGGTCATTAGTGATTGATTGGGGAAAGTGGGATTTGTTAACTCACAGGTGAATTTGTTGTCATTGTTGGTCATTAGTGACTGACTGGGGAAAGTGGGATTTGTTAACTCACAGGTGAATTTGTTGTCATTGTTGGTCATTCGTGATTGGTTGGGGAAAGTGGGATTTGTTAACTCACAGGTGAATTTGTTATCATTGTTGGTCATTAGTGACTGGGTGGGGAAAGTGGGATTTGTTAACTCACAGGTGAATTTGTTGTCATTGTTGGTCATTAGTGACTGGTTGGGGAAAGTGGGATTTGTTAACTCACAGGTGAATTTGTTGTCATTGTTGGTCATTAGTGATTGGTTGGGGAAAGTGGGATTTGTTACGTTTCAGGTGAATTTGTTGTCATTGTCAGTCATTAGTGACTGACTGGGGATAGTGGATTTGTTAACTCACAGGTGAATTTGTTGTCATTGTTGGTCATTAGTGACTGGGTGGGGAAAGTGGGATTTGTTAACTCACAGGTGAATTTGTTGTCATTGTTGGTCATTAGTGACTGACTGGGGAAAGTGGGATTTGTTAACTCACAGGTGAATTTGTTATCATTGTTGGTCATTAGTGACTGGTTGGGGAAAGTGGGATTTGTTAACTCACAGGTGAATTTGTTGTCATTGTTGGTCATTAGTGACTGACTGGGGAAAGTGGGATTTGTTAAGTTTCAGGTAAATTTGTTGTCATTGTTGGTCATTAGTGACTGACTGGGGAAGGTGGGATTTGTTAACTCACAGGTGAATTTGTTGTCATTGTTGGTCATTAGTGACTGTTTGTGAAGTTTGTTAGATCTCAGATAAATTGTTTTTATCGTTAGTCACCAAGTGACTGATTTAGGTTAGTAGGTTTTGTTAAATCTCAGGTAAATTATTTCCATTGTTGGTCATCAGTAACTGATTGGGGTTTGTTGAATTTCAGGTAAATTGTTTTCTTTATTGGTCATCAGTAACTGATTGGTGTAAGTGGGGTTTACTGAATCTCAGTTAAATTGTTTTTATTGTTAGTGACCAGTAACTGATTGGTGTAAGTGGGGTTTACTGAATCTCAGGTAAATTGTTTTTATTGTTAGTGACCAGTAACTGATTGGTGTAAGTGGGGTTTACTAAATCTCAGGTAAATTGTTTTTATTGTTAGTGACCAGTAACTGATTGAGGTAAGTGGGGTTTACTAAATCTCAGGTAAATTGTTTTTATTGTTAGTGACCAGTAACTGATTGGTGTAAGTGGGGTTTACTGAATCTCAGGTAAATTGTTTTTATTGTTAGTGACCAGTGACTGATTGGTGTAAGTGGGGTTTACTAAATCTCAGGTAAATTGTTTTTATTGTTAGTGACCAGTAACTGATTGGTGTAAGTGGGGTTTACTAAATCTCAGGTAAATTGTTTTTATTGTTAGTGACCAGTGACTGATATGAGGTAAGTGGGGTTTACTAAATCTCAGGTAAATTGTTTTTATTGTTAGTGACCAGTGACTGATTGAGGTAAGTGGGGTTTCACAGACTTGAGGTAGATTGTTTCTACTGTAAAGGAAAGTGGTGGTGATTATTGACCATGGACTGCTTGCTTTTGCTGTTTTTAATGGTTGAAGGTAGAGATGGTTGATGGCAGAAATGGATACATGAAGATCCTTGGAGTTTGTTTTGGATGCTCTTTGGTTTGCTTGTTCAGCAGTAAACAAAATTTGAAAGAGGGAACCAAATGCAAGTGTTGACTAACACTACAAGACTTGAATTAAATATATAGTCAGTATTATATCTACAGTTGTCAGTGGGGTTTGAGCAAAAACAGACTGGTCCAACACTTGACAGTTGAGCAAAGACAAAGGTTTGAAACATCATCTGTAACTTTGGGCTCTCTGTAAATGCATAGTTAAAATGTTTTCAGGTATGTGCACAACACTTGTAAGTTGGTAAGAGCTGATTAAGAATCAACAAGTACTGTGACGGGCGCAATAGCCGAATGGTTAAAGCATTGGACTTTCAATCTGAGGGTCCCGGGTTCGAATCTCAGTGACGGCGCCTGGTGGGTAAAGGGTGGAGATTTTTCCGATCTCCCAGGTCAACATATGTGCAGACCTGCTGGTGCCTGAACCCCCTTCGTGTGTATACGCAAGCAAAAGATCAAATACGCACGTTAAAGATCCTGTAATCCATGTCAGCGTTCAGTGGGTTATGGAAACAAGAACATACCCAGCATGCACACCCCCGAAAGCGGAGTATGGCTGCCTACATGGCGGGGTAAAAAAACGGTTATACACGTAAAAGCCCACTCGCGTATATACGAGTGAACGTGGAAGTTGCAGCCCATGAACAAAGAAGAAGAAGAAGAACAAGTACTGTGGCAAAATGGTTCACATTGCAGACTGATTAATGGGAGAATGTGGGTTTGAGTCCATGAGGGGTAGAGGTTTTTCAGCCCGTGGATGGCTCTTCCCCAGTGTTGAGTGTGCTATGGACACAACAGGAAGACTGGGACCACACAGTCGAGGGTCATCTGCTTCATCTTTGTTCACTCAGTCTGCCTCCATGACTAAGCAATGATAATCATCAGTTGGAGGTATGTCAGGCAGTGTCCAGAATAGCCTGAATCAGAACAGGCACGACTGAACACCATGAAACATGAAAAGGGAGCAAAACTTACAAAAATTCAGTGCATCAAAATTATTATTCTTATTATTCTTATGACAAAAAACAAAAAAGACACCAAGTGCAACAGTTGTTTTTTTTTTGGTTTTTTTTGTTTTTTTTTTTTACCCAAATTCATCGACCATTCATGTCTGGAGTGTCTGGTAGCAAGAACAGCATTTGTATGGAAAAGAAAATGTAGACGGAGAAACATATTTGACGATATGAGTGGCAGAGACGTTTAGTTGAACAGAGTAACCATTTAACATCAGGTGTCCATCCTGTCTCTGTTGTTGATCTTGTCTGTCATTTTCTGTTCTCTCCCTCGCTCCCCCCCCCTCCCCCTCATCCCCCCCACCCCCCACTCACCCCCGTTTCTTTCTCTTTCTCATGCTCTGTCACTACCTCCCTCCTTCCTTTCATTCATCTTTTTTGTCATCATGTGTGTGCGTTTGTGTCTGTATATGTATGCATGTGTGGAGAGGAGCCGGTTGTTAAAATATGTATGAATGTATGTTTATATACCTGTACGTATGCATTGTGTTTATTATGTGTGTGTGTTTAGTCTGTTAGGTACAATTTTGTGTGTGTATGTAACATTGAAGGAATGTGTTATGTATAATGATATGTGTTTTGTAAAGCATCTAGAGCAGTTTTCTGAAGAGTGTTATATAAGTATCCATTATTGCTGTTATTATCATTTAACTTTGCAGTAAAGCCATGGAGAGTGTCGGAGATAAAGGTCAGGGCCAAACGCACAACCTCCTCAAGTCTGGCACTGAGCGTGTTTTCCCCTGCCAACATTGACCAGATACATATCAAAAAGATGAAGGATTCAAACCCACTTCGTCTTAAGTACTTCTTGAGCTTGCTGTCTGCACGGGAACAGAGCTTGCTGTCAGATGCTGGTGCCCATTTTAACAGGATGTACGGTTTTGTTCGCAACCTTGAAGATGATGAGGAGAGTTTGCGGGAGTCCAGTTTTTCTGGATTAACTAAGGTAAGGTTTCAGGATGTTAGGACAGGGGAAGAGTGACTGTTTTACTTAAGGGTTGAAGGCCTGCCCACTTGCATGCAGTTTTGGGCTCACTTGTGTAAAGTGAGTCTATGTAATGATCCCTTTTAGGTTGTGTGTGTGTGTGTGTGTGTCCATGTATACTACAATTGCTGTTTTCTCTGAAAATACTTTGTAGACATAAAATTTGGCTCAGAAGTAGAAAAGAGTTCTTTCCAAACAGTCCATAAAAAAAGAGTTCTTTCCAAACAGTCCACAAAAAAGAGTTCTTTCCAAACAGTCCATAAAAAAGAGTTCTTTCAAAACTGTCCAATCAGTCATAATGGCAGTGCTCTTGCCAGGAAAAGCATAGGAAGCAATGAACGTTTCAACAATCGTAGTGTTTTTTTGTTTTTTCTTTTCTTTTTCACAAATTGTAATCTTTTTTTTTTGTGGACAAATTGATACACTGATTATTTACCCTATATACATTAGCCTGACTGGTTGGTGTGTGTCCATCGAGATCGATGATGACCATCGTTGTCATCCAGCTGGGGGATGGGGGGAGGGTGGTGGTGGGGTGGGGGGGAGGATGCTCATGAATCTATCTGTGAATGCGCAGATGGCTGAATAGTCCAATCTGCGCACGAAATGTTCGCTGACAGTTGGGGCAGACAAAGACAGGCATACCATTGTCAGGGAGCTTGTTTGCCCGTGACTTTCTGGCCTGCCTCTTCTGAACAGCTGCAGCAGTCCTGTTGGCCTCGCACAACTTGGTGCCTTTGTGCACAGCAGCACGCCATTTGTCACGGTCCACTGCAGATTCCTCCCAGGAGTCAGGGTTGATATCAAACGCTTTCAGAGAGACTTTCAGAGTATCTCTGAAGCGCTTCTTCTGACCTCCGTGTGATCTCTTCCCTTGTTGCAGCTCGCCATAGAAAAGCCTTTTGGGCAGCCGATGGTCTGGCATGCGCGCCACGTGTCCAGCCCAGCGAAGCTGGCACTGCATCAGGATGGTGAAGATGCTGGGAAGGGTGGCTTTTGCGAGCACCTCTGTGTCTGGGGTCTTGTCTTGCCACTTGATGTTCAGTAGCTTCCTGAGGCATGTTGTGTGGAAGTGGTTCAGCTTCTTGGCATGTCGTTGGTACACTGTCCGAGTTTCGCAGGCATACAGTAGTGTGGGGAGAACTACTGCTCTGTAGACCTTTAGCTTGGTCTCAAGACTAATGCCTCTTCTGTTCCAGACATTTGCACTGAGTCTACCAAAAGTTGCGCTTGCTCTTGCAATCCTGACGTTCACTTCATCGTCGATGGTCGCATTTCGTGACAGTGTGCTGCCAAGGTATGTGAACCGCTCCACCGCACTGAGTCTCTGACCGTTGACTGTGATGTTGGGCTCAACGTAGGGTTTCCCTGGGGCTGGCTGATGGAGAACTTCAGTTTTCCTCGTGCTGATGGTAAGGCCGAAGTTCCTGCTGGCAGTGGCAAACTTGTCAATGCTGAGTTGCATGTCAGCTTCAGATCCAGCGTTGAGGGCACAATCATCAGCAAACAAAAAGTCTCTGATGATGTCTGTCATGACCTTCGTTTTTGCTTGAAGCCTTCTGAGGTTAAACAACTTACCATCTGTTCGGTACTTTAGGCCGATTCCAACATCGCCATCTCTGAAGGCATCAGTAAGCATTGCAGAGAACATGAGGCTGAACAGCGTTGGAGCCAGGACGCAGCCTTGCTTGACACCATTTGTGACAGCAAAAGGAGCAGATGTTTCCCCTTTGTCCTGGACTCGAGCCTGCATGCCTTCATGGAACTGGCTGACCAAGGAAATAAATTTCCGAGGGCATCCGTACTTGGCCATGATCTTCCACAGTCCCTCTCTACTCACAGTGTCGAAGGCCTTAGTGAGGTCGACATAGGTGGAGAACAGATCAGCATTTTGCTCCTGACATTTCTCTTGCAGCTGCCTTGCAGCAAACACCATGTCGGTGGTTCCGCGCTCTTTCCGGAATCCACATTGGCTCTCAGGCAAATGACCTTGGTCAAGGTGTGCTGTGAGGCGGTTTAGTAGGATCCTGGCAAGTATCTTGCCTGCGATGGAGAGCAAGGAAATGCCCCGATGGTTATCACAGGCTTGCCGGTTCCCCTTTATTGATACACTGATTATTTACCCTATATACATTAGCCTGACTGGTTATACTGTGAGTCAAAGCAATGTCTGTGGTGATAGTTAATTAGTGTGTGCATTCATATTTTGTACTTCCCAATGAAATATGTTTAAATGACAGCAGGACACATACATCCCGCAAACTGACTGTGGTTGTCTGCAACAAGCAAGTAAGACCAATCAGTATGAACTGCTGTGATGACAGCTTACTCACTCACTGCCCGTTATTCCCTCTGACATGTTGGTCAGCAATGAAGAACTGTCACTGTTGTTTGTTGTGGGCCAATCACTGAATGGTACCCCACAACTCCACACTGTTGTTTGTTGTGGGCCAGTCACTGAATGGTACCCCAGAACTCCACACTGTTGTTTGTTGTGGGCCAGTCACTGAATGGTACCCCAGAACTTCACACTGTTGTTCTTCACATTGTTGTTTGTTATGGGCCAGTCACTGAATGGTACCCCAGAACTTCAACCTGTTGTTTGTTATGGGCCAGTCACTGAATGGTACCCCAGAACTCCAACCTGTTGTTTGTTGTGGGCCAGTCACTGAATGGTACCCCAGAACTTCAACCTGTTGTTTGTTGTGGGCCAGTCACTGAATGGTACCCCAGAACTCCAACCTGTTGTTTATTGTGGGCCAGTCACTGAATGGTACCCCAGAACTCCACACTGTTGTTTGTTGTGGGCCAGTCACTGAATGGTACCCCAGAACTTCAACCTGTTGTTTGTTGTGGGCCAGTCACTGAATGGTACCCCAGAACTCCAACCTGTTGTTTATTGTGGGCCAGTCACTGAATGGTACCCCAGAACTCCACACTGTTGTTTGTTGTGGGCCAGTCACTGAATGGTACCCCAGAACTTCACACTGTTGTTTGTTATGGGCCAGTCACTGAATGGTACCCCAGAACTTCAACCGGTTGTTTGTTATGGGCCAGTCACTGAATGGTACCCCAGAACTCCACACTGTTGTTTGTTGTGGGCCAGTCACTGAATGGTACCCCAGAACTCCACACTGTTGTTTGTTGTGGGCCAGTCACTGAATGGTACCCCAGAACTCCACATTGTTGTCTGTTGTGGGCCAGTCACTGAATGGTACCCCAGAACTCCACACTGTTGTTCTTCACATTGTTGTCTGTTGTGGGCCAGTCACTGAATGGTACCCCAGAACTCCACATTGTTGTCTGTTGTGGGCCAGTCACTGAATGGTACCCCACAACTCCACACTGTTGTCTGTTGTGGGCCAGTCACTGAATGGTACCCCAGAACTTCACACTGTTGTTCTTCACATTGTTGTCTGTTGTGGGCCAGTCACTGAATGGTACCCCAGAACTTCACACTGTTGTTTGGTGGTTTTTCAGGGAGAGAAATAAGGCAATGCTCCTCTGATTTTATAAATCACAGATGGAATCACACTTTGAGCCATGAAGGCTTTGCCTCTCTTGCTCTTTTTTTTTTTTTCTTGAGGGACGGGGGTGGGGGTTGGTGGGGAGGAGAGGATCCATTTTCCTTTAAAAAAAAAAAAAAAGAAAAAGAAAAAAAGAAAGAAAGAAAGAAAAAGAAGAAAAAAAAGAAAGAGAGAGAGAGAGAGTTCAGTAAATAATCATACATGAATCATCAACTGGTGAAGACTGTGCCTCTTTTGTTGTGTATAGCTTTGTGCCAGCGAAATTCTGACTAACACAGGTTAGACATATCTGTTAATGCACAGTGTTTTCAAGTGGTACATGTACTCACAAGCAATGTCTGCATGCAGATACAGAACACACACATCCAAACACCACAACATGTACATGCACACACATTCACACATGAACATTCACACACACTTGAGCGCGCATGCACTCTGTTTCTCTTTATCCTTGTCTCCATCTGTCTTTCTCTCTCTCTCTCTCTCTCTCTCTCTCTCTCTATCTCTCACACATGCTCTCTCTCTCCCTCTCTCCCTTTTACTCACATGCACACACACATACACAGGCCCATGGATTGATGCACATAAGCACCTGCACACTCATGCACCATGTCATTTCCTGACAAACAATCCAGAGTGTATGTGTGTGTGTGTGTGTGTGTCGAGCATATTTTGCATTGTTTTGGTGTCATTATTCATACATCCATGCAGTTCATACCATACTATCGTCTTGGTACATGTTGATATTTTTTGTGTATGTATATATATATATGTTTTTTTTGTTGTGTGTTTTTTCTCCGTTCTATCTATGTATGCTGTTGTATGTCATTATACACTATTGTATATATCCGTATTGTTTTATGTGAGGCACTTTGAGACCATTGTATTGGGAGTTTGCAACATACAAGAACTGTAGCATTATGATGATGATGATGATTGTTATTATTATTGTTATCATTATTATCTTTCAGGTGCAGGAGTGGAGCTCAGATGCCCCGATATGTAAAAAAAAGCCTGATGCACAGTTGGTGATAATCCCAGGCCTGCCCTTCCCCGGCTATCACTACCATGTGGTCTTCACTGCCGGGGCTCGCTACTGGGGCCCTCCTCACGTCCTCAGCCTTGAGAAAGCCAGAACTAAAGATGCTGGTAAGAGCTGTGTGCATGAGGTGTGTTGGTGTGTGCTGGATATCTGAGCTGTGTGCTTGAGGTGTGTTTGTGTTTGTGTTCGTGTGTGGGGTGGATATCATAGCTGTGTGCATGAGGTGTGTTTGTGTTTGTGTGGGGGGTGGATATCATAGCTCTGTGCATGAGGTGTGTTTGTGTTTGTGTGGGGGGTGGATATCATAGCTGTGTGCATGAGGTGTGTTTGTGTTTGTGTGGGGGGTGGATATCATAGCTCTGTGCATGAGGTGTGTTTGTGTTTGTGTGGGGGGTGGATATCATAGCTCTGTGCATGAGGTGTGTTTGTGTTTGTGTGGGGGGTGGATATCATAGCTCTGTGCATGAGGTGTGTTTGTGTTTGTGTGGGGGGTGGATATCATAGCTCTGTGCATGAGGTGTGTTTGTGTGGGGGGTGGATATCATAGCTCTGTGCATGAGGTGTGTTTGTGTGGGGGGTGGATATCATAGCTGTGTGCATGAGGTGTGTTTGTCTTTGTGTGGGGGGTGGATATCATAGCTCTGTGCATGAGGTGTGTTTGTGTGGGGGGTGGATATTATAGCTCTGTGCATGAGGTGTGTTTGTGTGTGCTGGATGTCTGAGTTGTGTGCATGAGGTGTGTCTGTGTGCTGGATATCTGAGCTGTGTGCATGAGGTGTGTTTGTGTGTGCTGGATATCTGAGTTGTGTGCATGAGGTGTGTTGATGTGTGTGCTGGATATCTGAGTTGTGTGCATGAGGTGTGTTGATGTGTGTGCTGGATATCTGAGTTGTGTGCATGAGGTGTGTTTGTGTGTGGATATCTGAGTTGTGTGCATGAGGTGTGTTTGTGTGTGGATATCTGAGTTGTGTGCATGAGGTGTGTCTGTGTGCTGGATATCTGAGCTGTATGCATGAGGTGTGTTTGTGTGGGGTGGATATCTGAGTTGTGTGCATGAGGTGTGTTTGTGTGTGTGCTGGATGTCTTGAGTTGTGTCCATGAGGTGTGTTGGTGTGTGTGCTGGATATCTGAGTTGTGTACATGAGGTGTGTTTGTGTGTGTGCTTGATATCTGAGTTGTGTGCTTGAGGTGTGTTTATGTGGGGTGGTGGTGGATATCTGAGTTGAGTTGTGTACATGAGGCGTCATCAGCAATCTTTTTTCAGGCCAGACTTTGTGGTGTTTTTCAGCTCCTGCAGAAGGTCCTGGGTTAGATGAGAACTTTGCCTATTGCCTCCCTCCCTCCACCGACCTTTGCACCACCTGTATTGTGTATTTTAAGGTGGGTTTGAATGTCATGCATGGGTGAATAACTTATACCTCTGAATACTAAGGTAAGAACACAACATACAATACAAATTCTGTATCAACACTGGCAACATAAGAGACGTATGTCTGTATCAACACTGGCAACATAAGAGACTTATGTCTGTATCAACACTGGCAACATGAGAGACGTATGTCTGTATCAACTCTGACAAAGATCTGAGACAATGCTTGTATCAATACTCACATGCATCTGACTTCTTTTTCAAGCTGTACACCACTTGAAGAAGTGTTGGATCAGTACAACTGGTTTATTCAGAATTTCAAAAAGATATAGCAGTTTGCAATTAACTGGATGACAACAGCTGACCTTTTGTATTGCCTTTATGTTCTGAAACATTTTTGGAAATATAGATCACAATAACTGGAAAAATATTAGGAATAGCAGACTAACCATAAAATTTTCTTCTTTTTTTTTTTTTTTTTCTCTTTTTTTTCAAAATACACCAGAATACCAGAATATGCATGCATACATGAAATAGACTGGTTGAGATTTGTTTTTTCTTCCTCTTTACGATCATTTCACTGATTTACGCCATTACTTTATCAGATACATTCATTACGATAGAGCATAGCATAAAACACACAGTAATTATTTCTTCCCTTTTGAGAGAGACATAAGAGTCTGTCACCATCCATGACTGTGTGGTCATGCAGGAAATTCTCTAAACACTGTGAACTTCCATGACTGTATGGTCACGCAGGAAATTCCTCAAATCAAGCGAGGAGGGAGGGTGACCAATTACACCTTGTTCGTGAACCTGACCAGTACCCACACCGACCAGATCTCTGACGCCTGCAAGAACCGAGACGGGCTGAACTTGACAACAGAAGGTCACAACAACACATTCCTTGTGCCAGGGCTGGCAGTGGGTGGAGTGTACGATGTTCGAATCCAGGCGTTCACCAGTGCCGGCCAGTCCCCTGTGTCAGCCAGGACGCTGCGTGTGACTGCATCTCCTGGTCAGTACGCAGTTCTATTTGGTTTGTTGTGAGTTCGTTATCAGGTTGTCAGAAAGTGGGTATTTTGATTATCTGTTTGTCGTGCAATGGGTGTTTTGATTATCACTTTGTGAATCGGTTGGTGTTATACAGTGGGTATTTCGATGAACAGTTTGTGGCATGGTAGGTGTTTTATGCCCAGTTGGCACTCAAAAATTGATAGAGGCGAAAGAAAATTAATTAAAAGACACATCTAGAAAGCAAGCTCGAATGCAGTCGATCAAAATGTAAAGTGTCGGCTGCTGCAGCTCGCTTTGTGGAGCAGTATCTTTGCGCGTGCACAATTGAATGTTAACATTCATGGTGCATTAGCGACGAACGATGTTTCCCATCTTCAGTGTTAAAGGAAAGGCTCCTGAAACAGAGACAAAAGCTCAGGATGACAAAAAGAATAAACAGCAGGAGTACAAATCAAGCGCCAGTGCATGTACAGTGAAGCCTGGCAGAAAGACTTTCCTTGGAACACTGTTGAAACGAAGGAAGATGGCACCCAAGTATTACGTGTGTACTGTGTCAGAAGGGGACGGAACAGAGGGGAGGTCAGATTGGAAAAACAAAAAATAAACTTGTTGATGGATCAGACGTGATCAAAAGGTTCACACTCGTTAGACACTCCCAATCTCAAGTGCACAAGTTGTGTGTGGAAAGACAAGAAACGAGGAAAAAGGTTGTGTCAGAGACAGCAGCAGGGACAGCTCAGCTCTCTCTTGAGCAAGATGTGGCAGAAAGAGTAAAGAAGCTATCAACAGGCCCATGGGGTTCAGGCGTGTGGACATTTTGAATGCAGTTTTCCAAACATCAACACAAATGAAAATTATAACTCAATCAAAGATTTTTTTTCATTCTATTATGCTGGCTCCCAAAACCACAATTGGGCACTAAAACGTTTTATCTAGAGTGGCGACTGGCACTAAAAAAAAAAAAAAAGAGTTAAATTCGAACCCTTCTTTGTGATACAATAAGTGTTTTGATGATCAGTTTGTGATGCAATGTGTGTTTTGATGATTGTGATAGGGTGGGTATTTTGACTGTCAGTTTGTGAAACAGCTAGTGTTTCAACAATCAGTTTATGAAATGGTGGGTATTTGGATGATCAGTATGTGATATGATTGGGGATTTTGATTATCAGTTTGTGAAATAAGGGCTATACTGTGGAGAATCTGAAAATGTAAAATCCCCTTTGAGCTGCAAGATGAGACAAATTTGTCACCCTTTGCTTTTATCATGTTCCAGCTGACTTTGCACCAAGAGACATTATTGTGGAGAAATCAGGCGTGTCGTTCGATTTGTCCTGGAAGACTGGTAGCTCGGCCATTGGCACCCCTGTGAAATACAACGCCCACTATTGCTACACCGTCCTGCTACAGCTCCAGCAGTCAGCTAATGTCAGCAGCAATGGTTCTGTGGAGGCTCCACTGCCTTTGAATTGTGTGGTAAGCCTGAGTACTGAGCATTCCTTTCAAGTGCTGGTGTGTGTGAATTTATACGCTGATAGCATGCTTGTGTGTGATTATACTGTGTATGTTCAAAATTTTGATTGTTGAAAGCTGAATATTATATTGCTTTTTTTTGCTTTTTTACTTGAACAGGTCATCATTTGTGTGTATATTTGTATGTGGTCAGTTGATAACCTAACATCATGTTGTTGTGTTTAATATGTGAACAGATTTTCATTATCTTTTCAACTGCATTATTTACATGGAGTACACTGGGTTCATAAGTTAAGAAGAATCACATGCAAAGAAATTATTATTTTTATTGTTGTTTTCTTAAAGTTGTTGCTGTTCTTGCCATATCTCCAGTCACTGTATACTTAAAGAAGTAAAAGAACAAAGCTAGATCTTCTGCTCCTTTTGTGCTGGGCTCACAGTTTTGTGACCATACACAGGCAAGTCAATTTTTTGCAGCCAGAGCAGCCAGATTCAGATTGTCAAGGATTATACAGATAACAGATAGAACATTAACACATTGAAACAAAAGTTATGCTCACTCAGAGATTAATGATGATCAATTTAATAAAGTGAACAAACTAAAGAATTATAGTTTTTATGATTTTGAAGAAGAATAAGAAGACATCCATATTTCCAAACACACAAAAAAGCCTCAACCAGAACCTGGTTTTAAACTGCTCCGGAGTCATCTTAATATGATGTCCACGCAGGAATTATGCAACATTTATGTCTTAATGAAATAAACACTTTCTCATTTCAGTATGAATAAAGTAATTTCATTGCTGACACAGGTCAGTCTGGAAACATGATCACATGGCATTATTTGGCACAGTTGTTTGCTTCTGTGGATAGTGTCGTGATTTTGTCAGAAAATTAGCTGTGAGAAGGGAAGCAACTCTCAATGTTTATTACATTAAAAATCAGAGTGGTTTCCCTTGTTCTCGCTTAGCAACTCACCTGTTGCCAAGTAAACTACTTGAACAATTGCTCTGTGCTGTACTCCGTTACATTGTGGATGTGTGCTAACTTGATCTTGATGATTATCCACAGGCTAACTTGATTTTCTATAAAGATATTTTCACAACCAGTATCATGAAACCTATGAAAATGGGGGCTCCTTGGCCTTGAGAAAATTCTAAAAATTTTATTTTTATATATTTTTTAAACTCACTACAGTTTGTGAGGACAAAAGCTGAGGCATTTCCATCAGCATCTTTCTTTGTCACTTGAAGGTCACAGCCTTTACTGTAAACTGCCTTGTAAGCACACACCCACTCCTTGCACAAAATTCACCCTAGAGTTGGGGATGGGTGTTTTACTGGGTACTTTTCCCATTTGTGGGAGTCCCTTATTTAGTTTTATCATACACTGCCCTCGCCCAAGGCCATGGCTTCCGCCATCTCTAGAGCTAAATCTGTACTTCTTTGTAAAGCAGTACAGTCCTGAATGACAAACTGTATTATCATTGTTTCATGATTTTTTTTTTTTTCAAAGTAGGGGGATGGATGTATACAAAGTATTTTAACCCATGCACAGTTTTAACCTAAATAGGGGGTGTTAACTGGATGTTTACAAGGTAGTTTACAGTAGTTTCACCCTGATTGGATTGCAAGCTTTAACTGACTCACTTCACAGTTGAGCATAATGATCAACTGCCAACATATCAAGTGCAAGAGGGAGCACTCAGTCGCAAGTATTCATTTCTGCAGACCAAGACAGGAGATGCTGTGGCAGATTTCGTTAGTCGTTAGACCTCTGATTCAGTGTTCACCAGTGATCAGGGTTTGAGGCCCTGTTTTAGCATGGAGCTGTGTCCTTGGGAAAGGCGCTTTACCCCAATTCACCTCACTTCACCCAGGTGTGAAAGGGTTCCTGGCTTCAGTTGGGGAAGGTTAAAATGGCAGGAGAGGATGGGGCTCTGTCATCCTGTGCCAAGCCCTCGACACCGTGAATTTACTGCCCCAGTGGCGGTAAAAAGCTATTGGACCTTTAACCTTTAACCTTTAGACTGAGAGCGAGAATGCAAACAGTTTCGAGTTAACTGAAGAGTGTGACAGACTTCAGATTGAAGTTTAACAATGTGATTTAGAGAGAAACATAATCCTCCTTATCAAAGCTTGGAATCAGCATTGTTTGTGTGGACTTCTTCAGCTGGTAATGACAATGAAACGCAAGGTGAGTGTCCTGTCTTCAATTAAAGTCAGAAGAGACTTTCTTGATTTAACATAATTTATGTTTACTTCAGTTTCCTCTTCCCTATCTGACCACAAAGAAAAGGTTCTAGCACCCACAGATTGTGGGTGTGAGGGAGGGGTTGGGGGGGGGGAGGTTCTTTTCTTCTTCTTTTTTTTTTTTTAAAGGAAAGTTTTAATTTCTTCTTTTTTTTTAAAAGGAAAGTTTTAATATCCAGGCCTTTTTTTTTTCCTTTAAAGACCAATATGGTGACGAAAACCGTGTCGGAGCAAAACGCCAATTCCTTCATCTTTAACCAAGTCCTGCTGCACCCGGGTTTGACCCCAGCCTTCTTTGTGTCCTCTGTGGGGGCCCAGGGGGCCAGCGGACTGCTGAGTGTGGACTGCTTTTATGCCAGAGGCAACTGTGAGTACTGGTGTCATCCTTGCTGTTCGTTTCCTTGCAGGAAGTACTTTTGTTGTGTGGTTTGCTGTGCATGCTTCTGCCTGAGTGTGTATGACTGCTGTCGGCTTATTTTGCTGTTCTACTCCAGGTGTAAGATAACTTGTATCATGCTTGCTTTCCTTGTATGCCAGGTTTGATATATTGTACCGTATTACTTTTTTGTCACAACAGATATCTCAGTGTGAAATTCAGGCTGCTCTCCCCTGGAGAGAGGACATAGCCAAAATGCAGCGCTACCTTTTTTTTTCTTCTCTGCAAGTGTATTTGTCTTGCTATCTGAGTGGATTTGTCTGCAGCATTTTGCCATGGACAACCCTTTTGTTGCCATGGGTTCTTCTACATATGCTAAGTGCATGCTGTACACAACACCTTGATTTATCAGCTCATCCAAAAGACTAGCACCCAGACCATCACCCAAGGTGTGGTGGAGGGGGGAGAAGAATTCCCATTTCATATCGGAATCAAACCTGTGGACGCTCATTTCCATGTCGTACTTATTACCGCTGGACTGCCACTGTGTGAGCATTCATTCAGTGAAGTGCTGTTTCAGTTTCCTTTACTCTAGCCTTCATTTTCTGCTGAACTGTTCATGGACTGCAGAAGCATGAAGACGCTGCATTGTCTGAACTGTCAAACCTGTTCAAAGTGAGCGAGATCTGCATTGATTTATTTGATTTTAGTGCAGAATCTAGTGCATGCTGTGGTCTCAATGAAATCTTGTGCACTGCAAAACGGTAGACAAATAAAAAGCAAGAAGTCATGAGTACAAGTCTGGGAGATGTAATGATATGATGTGACCACAGTTTTGTCTGCTTTCTGTTTTTTTGTGTGTGTGTTCTTGTGGGGTTTTTTTGGTTTTTTTGTGGGTTTTTTTCGTTTTTCTAAATTTTCTGGGAAAAAAAGAAAAAGAAGGAAAAAAAAAACCCCATACATTATTGTAATGTGAAAACATTAGTACTTATTATTGTAATGTGAAAACATTAGTGAACATTGTCACATTCAGTGTGTGTGAAGGTACATTGTACTGGTCATTGTGAAATATCCTGCATTGAGAGACTAGAACCTTCAGTGCAAGATGGGGGATAGGGGGGAACACCCAAAGCTTTACAGCAAAATGGATCCTGTGCAGATCCCCAGGCGGTGGACCAGGGCTCCATTAATGCACAGTCCTCAGAGGATGACCCAGGTTCTCTGGAGGTCAGGTTCACACTCCCCTGTGGGGATCTGAGCAACAGGTATGGACGTCCTCACTTCTACAGAGTGGGTGTGGTGCTGGATGCCGGGGACTGCAGACACAACTGTGAGCGTCTGATGCAGGGGCAAGGTGGGTGGAATTTGGTTTCTGTGTGTGTGTGTGTGTGTGTGTGTGTGGTGGGAGGGATGTGGGAGGTGTGTGTATGTGTGCGTGTGTTTGTGTGTGTGTGTGTGTGTGGTGGGAGGGATGTGGGAGGTGTGTGTGTATGTGTGTGTGTGTATGTGTGCGTGTGTTTGTGTGTGTGTGTGTGTGGTGGAAGGGATGTGGGAGGTGTGTGTGTGTGTGTTTGTGTGTGCGTGTGTGTGTGATGGGAGGGATGTGGGAGGTGTGTGTGTATGTGTGCGTGTGTTTGTGTGTGTGTGGTGGGAGGGATGTGGGAGGTGTGTGTGTATGTGTGCGTGTGTTTGTGTGTGTGTGTGTGTGGTGGGAGGAATGTGGGAGGTGTGTGTGTATGTGTGCGTGTGGTTGTGTGTGTTTGTGTGTGTGTGTGTGTGTGTGGTGGGAGGTGTGTGTGTATGTGTGCGTGTGTTTGTGTGTGTGTGTGTGTGTGTGTGTGTGGTGGGAGGGATGTGGGAGGTGTGTGTGTATGTGTGCGTGTGTTTGTGTGTGTTTGTGTGTGTGTGTGTGTGGTGGGAGGAATGTGGGAGGTGTGTGTGTATGTGTGCGCGTGTTTGTGTGTGTGTGGTGGGAGGGATGTGGGAGGTGTGTGTGTATGTGTGCATGTGTTTGTGTGCGTGTGTGGTGGGAGGGGTGTGGGAGGTGTGTGTGTATGTGTGCATGTGTTTGTGTGTGTGTGTGTGTGTGTGGTGGGAGGAATATGGGAGGTGTGTGTGTATGTGTGCATGTGTTTGTGTGTGTGTTGTGCTGGACAGGGTGGGTGTGCTGTGTTAGTAGGTAGTTGTTTATATACAAGACTGTGGAAGTTTTTTTTTTGTTTTGTTTGTTTTTCAACTTGTTTTATTCAGTATAAGGACATATAGTAAGCAGCCACATTCAGCTGCCTGTTTTATAACATTTTAGGAGAAAAAATACACATAGGCGTGGAAAGAAACGGAGGGTGGATGCGAGTACACATATGAGTGGGAAAAGAAGGACACTCATCATAGTTTATGATTGGTGTCACTATGCAGCACACAGAACACTAGTCATGGTTTATGTTTGGTGTCACTATGCAGCACACAGAACACTAGTCATGGTTTATGTTGGTGTCACTATGCAACACACAGAACACTAGCCATGGTTTATGTTTGGTGTCACTATGCAGCACACAGAACACTAGTCATGGTTTATGTTGGTGTCACTATGCAGAACACTAGTCATGGTTTATGTTGGTGTCACTGTGCAACACAACGAACACTAGTCATGGTTTATGTTGGTGTCACTATGCAGCACACAGAACACTAGTCATGGTTTATGTTGGTGTCACTATGCAGAACACTAGTCATGGTTTATGTTGGTGTTACTCTGCAGCACACAGAACACTAGCCATGCTTTATGTTTGGTGTCACTATGCAGCACACAGAACACTAGCCATGGTTTATGTTGGTGTCACTATGCAGCACACAGAACACTAGTCATGGTTTATGTTGGTGTCACTTTGCAACACAAAGAACACTAGTCATGGTTTATGTTGGTGTCACTGTGCAACACAAAGAACACTAGCCATGGTTTACGTTGGTGTCGCTATGCAACACAAAGAACACTAGTCATGGTTTATGTTGGTGTCACTATGCAACACACAGAACACTAGTCATGGTTTATGTTGGTGTCACTATGCAACACACAGAACAATAGTCATGGTTTATGTTGGTGTCACTATGCATCACACAGAACACTAGCCATGGTTTATGTTTGGTGTCACTATGCAGCACACAGAACACTAGCCATGGTTTATGTTGGTGTCACTATGCAGCACACAGAACACTAGCCATGGTTTATGTTTGGTGTCACTATGCAACACACAGAACACTAGCCATGGTTTATGTTGGTGTCACTATGCAGCACACAGAACACTAGCCATGGTTTATGTTTGGTGTCACTATGCAACACACAGAACACTAGCCATGGTTTATGTTTGGTGTCACTGTGCAACACAAAGAACACTAGCCATGGTTTATGTTTGGTGTCACTATGCAACACACAGAACACTAGCCATGGTTTATGTTGGCGTCACTATGCAACACGCAGAACACTAGCCTTGGTTTATGTTTGGTGTGGCTGTGCAGCACAGGGGAGCATACAGGCTGTGATCGGCAGGATGAAGGATCAGGTAGTGCACACACAGAAAGGCCTGGAGCCACACAGTCAGTACTGCGTGGGGGTGAACGTGGCGGGCTCAGAACAGTACTTCCGGCCACGAAGCTGGCGCTGCACCGTCGCCTCGACAGGCAGTAAGTGCATTTCGGTGGGTGGGAGGGGGGTGCAGGGTAGGTTGGGGTGGGTGGGGGTGAGTGTGGTTGGGGGGTTCTCCTCGCAGTTGAAAATGTGTGGGGTTTTTTGTTTGTTTTTGTTTGTTTGTTTTTTGTTTTTTTAAGAAGAATGTAAAAGAATCGAATCTGACTGGAAGAGCAAAAGGATAATGTGTATGTTGTATATGCATGTATGTGTTTGTTGTGTGTGTGTTCATGTGCGTATGGGAGTCTGTGAAAAAGTTCCATCGGTCTAGAAGGGTAGATGGATTGTGTGTGTGTGTGTGCGCGCGCACACATACAGCTGCATCATAGTTCAGCTCAGTCGTTCTGAACTGATTTTTTCGTAGCAAAATTTCAGAAATTGTAAACATTTTAGAAATTTTATTTTGCAAAAACCCTTCATTATGTTTTAATTTCCTCATTATTTGGGAGTCATACACTGTGAAATGATGTATTTGATGGGGGTATATTACTATGTTTGGTAAAAAGCCAGTTGTGTGAATAAACAGCCTGCTGTGGCATTTGCAGATGGCTGCTTGAAGGCATGCTATTGGTGTCCATCAAACACACAACAGATTCAGTCAAGTGCTGACTTCTGATCCAGTGTTCGCCAGTGATGAGGGCTTGAGGCCCTGTTTCAGCGTGGTGTTCTGTTCTTGGGAAGGGTGCTTTACTCTGACTCTCCTCACTCCTCCCAGGTGTGAATGGGTACCTGACTCGGGTTGGGGAAGGTTATGAACAGCAGGAGGAGAGGAGTGGGCCCCGCCTCCCTGTGCCGAGCCCTAGACACAGTGGACATAGATTCACTGCCCTGTGTCTGTAAAAGGCTATGGGACCTCTAACCATGACCTTTAATGAACACCATATATTTGTATCTGTATTTCTTTTTATCACATCAGATTTCTCTGTGTGAAATTTGGGCTGCTCTCATAAGGGAGAGCACATCGCTACACTACAGCACCACCCATTTTTTTGTATTTTTTCCTGTGTGTTGTTTTATTTCTTTTTCCTGTCGAAGTGGATTTTTCTATAGAATTTTGCCAGGAACAACCCTTTTGTTGCCGTGGGTTCTTTTATGTGCGCTAAATGCATGCTGCACATGGGACCTCGGTTTATCGTTTCATCCGAATGACTAGCATCCAAAACACCACTCAAGGTCTAGTGGAGGGGGAGAAAATATTGGTGGCTGAGCAGTGATTTGAACCAGCACGCTCAGATTCTCTCGCTTCCTAGGTGGACGCGTTACCTCTAGGCCATACATACATGAGCGTATCCTCTTGTATGTACCTTTATTTATTGCCACAAGTGTCCATTGGCTTGTTTAGATTCATATAACTTTGATTTTCACTTTTTCTGACCTTAGTTATATCAATGTTTGCTAAATTGTGGTGTTTTGAGTAGATTGTGGGCATTTCATCAAAGATTATTTCATGATGTTAGTACACATGAAGAAATATGTTTTATTCATAGCAGGTAAGTGGTGGAATAACATACACCAGTGTGTTTATAGAAGTGTGATTTATTCATAATGGTTAAGTGGCAGAATATTATGTCAGCATGCTTATTACAGATGTATTTTATTCATAACAGGTAAGTGATGGAATACCATATGTCAGTCTACTTATAGAAATGCTTATTTTTAAGGATACAGAATAGGAGGATGTGTAAAAACATTACAAGATGTAAACGCTCAAGTTGGTTTTGGTCATGTCTTGCTGTTTCAGAAGAGAGTGAATCCACCACTGGATTGATTGTGGGTCTGGTATTTGGAGTGACAGTACTTTTGCTAATGGTCTCATTTGGGTAAGTTTTTTGTTACAGCATCATTATTGACACACTACCAGTTTTCTTGTCTCATCATCTGTAGCTTTATACCCCTTCATAGACTGTCTTTACATTTATGGAATCACGCATGTCTATTTTACCAGTCTAATCCCACCTACTTGGAGAAAGTCTTCTGGGGTCCAGTCCATGGGGAAGATGTAAATGGAAACACCCAAATTAAACATGCAGTTCAAGACATTCCATTGGAAGCTAGATTTCTTTGCAGGCAACTTACCCCCTAGGCTGTCTGCATGATAGGAAAACTCGTCAGCGCAGCCGTGTACGCTACCCTGCCACAGTGATGAGATAATTCATCACTGAAATATTCTGTACAGTTATTATCCATTTGTCTGGAAAATATTATATTACTGTACAAATGATCAGACTAATGTTTGTAATGAATAATTTGAAAATCTGACTAAAAACAAAACACTTATTTCAAAACAATTGCATGTCTTTGGAAAAATACAAAATATATACTTTTTATGGGTCTCTCTCCAGTAAAGCACTGAATTTTTTTTAGAAAATATAACTCTTTTTTGTGAAAAAAAAAACCCTGGCAAATAGATTTCATTTCAATCTTATTTTCCTGGCAGCAAAAGGGTTAAGCCAAATCTGAGTCCAAATGCAGACATAAAGGGCTGAAATTGAGTTCAGCAATTTTGCTAGATAATACTTTGTGGTGTGGTGAAAGAAAAACGATGCATTTGTTTTTGTTCATTATTGCAGTTGATGAGAAAGAATATTTCAGAGCACACCTAGTAGAAGTGTATAATGATGATCAACTTCTGTTGAAAAAAAAAGTTTCACTCAGCAGGTGAATCTAGACTTGACAAATTCAGTTAGAAGCAAACTTGAGTATATGTAGGACAGACGAGGTGCTTTGCTCCTTGTATTTAAGTGCTGCTGACATCACGATAGTTTGCCACTGGTGCTTTTCAAAACATTTTTGCAACTTGGTTATTGTTTGTCAAACCAAGTGCATGCCAAGTGCATGCCACACTATCAAACATGTTATTGATACCCTCCAGACATAGCTAATCCAGTAGATCTTTTCACTGACACAGCATCAAGCTGAACAAACCAAACACAAATTTCACTCTCTGCAGCAGCCGACAAATGTCCATATATGCACAGGGAAGTTTTCTTGGGGAAAGCCGATTTCTCAGATGACAATGAAGGTGTTGCTGAGAACTGTTTGTGAAAGTCCAGACCTTGTTGTCAGACCTTTGCACCTGACCCATGAATACTGAATTTTCTTTGGCAGAATTCTTCACATTGAAAGTCCCAACATATTGCATGACTCCCTACATACGCATGAACTAGTCCCCAGGTGACTGTGCTTTTTTGTTGTCTTGGTTCTGCCTCATAGGGTGGTTTCCGTCAGCCGTCTGCAGAATGCACGCAGAAAGACGCTGTGGCACTGATCCAGCAAATGACTTCAAACAGATTGTCCACTTTGACCAGACTGTCAAATTTTACATTGACTTTGACCAGACTGTCAAATTTTACATTGACTTTGACCAGACTCTCAAATTTTACATTGACTTTGACCAGATTCTCAAATTTTACATTGACTTTGACCAGACTGTCAAATTTTACATTGACTTTGACCAGACTCTCAAATTTTGCATTGGCTTTGACCAGATTCTCAAATTTTACATTGACTTCGACCAGACTGTCAAATTTTACATTGACCAGATATTCAGATTTTACATCAAGTTTGACCAGGTATTCAAATTTTGCATTGGCTTTGACCAGATTCTCAAATTTTACATTGACTTCGACCAGACTGTCAAATTTTACATTGACTTTGACCAGACTCTCAAATTTCACATTGACTTTGACCAGACTCTCAAATTTTGCATTGACTTTGACCAGACTCTATTGGCTTTGACCAGATTCTCAAATTTTACTTTGACTTCGACCAGACTGTCAAATTTTACATTGACCAGATATTCAGATTTTACATCAAGTTTGACCAGGTTGTAAAATTTTACATTAAGTTTGACCATTCACAAGCAGCCAATACTGGACTGAGTTTGACCAGATATTCAGATTTTACATTGAGTTTGACCAGGTTGTAAAATTTTACATTGAGTTTGACCATTCACAAGCAGCCAGTACAGGGACTGCAAAAGGAGACTGAGACTGGTTTTCTTTGATTACAATACTGGACAGGTGGTGGAATTCTGAACTCAGTGCAGCTTGTTGGTTAGACACTACGGATCACTGACAAGCAGACTTTTGCAGAAAGCTAGCCTGGACAAAAAACAAAAATGGGACAAAAACTAGAGTTTGGATTGCTAGAGATATCAGGAAGTCCCACATAGTGAGCTGATTTGTTTGAGCTGGATGAAGGCAGCTTCGCAGACACTGAGCAAAACGTGCAGAATCAAAGGACGTGATTGTCAGTGAATTCATGATCATCAAAGTAATGTGAAAATGAATTCACATTATGAAAACATGGCCATTTTTCCAGGTTTGTAAGGAAAGTTGGTGAAGTGTTGATGACTGTGCTAAATAAAATGAGGTAAAGTTAATCACCACAGATGTGAACATGACTGTTATTTATCACCACAGGTGTGAACATGACTTATAACTATTGCTGTCTTGTGTTTACAGGCTCTGGAAGTGTGTAGCCTATTACAAGAAAAAACATGAACGCTTTCAAAAAGAATATAAGGTAACCTGAACACTGTTGTATTTTGTGTTGTGTGCATGGGTGTGTTTGTGGGCTCATGTTTTATGCTGCTACATATTTTGCTGCTTTATTTGGACTGATGTCTCCATTTCCACACCCAGCACAGCTCAAACTCCAGTCTTTATTTTGGTTCCATTTGAGGATGCTGTTTGAGGTCAGTTATAAGAGTTCAGGTTTTATTTTCTATTCAGTTCTTTCAGGATTTGTGTTTCTCAAATTTTCACAAAATTTCCACTAGTGTGCATGCTTGTGTGTGTGTGTGTGTGTGTGTGTGTGTGTGTGCATGTGTGGTGTGTGTGTGTGTAGTCTTTGAGATATAAGAGCACCCTAAATGATACTCTTTTAGGCCAGTGGGATGTCAGCCTCGCTGAAGCTGAAGGTCAGTGGAAGCACAGAAGGAGTGGACAACCCGATGTTCCGCCGGTCAGACAGCGTGGTGAGGGACACAAACACCTGTATCTCCATCCTCCCAGAGGACGTTCCTCTGGACCCTGGCGGTGCCGGGCAGGATGGTGAGTGCAGGGCTGATCTCTTGACTCGGTCACTGTGGTGTGCTGGCCAAGTGGTAACGTGTCCGCCTAGGAAGCGAGAGAATCTGAGCGCGCGGGATCAGATCCCACAATTGGCAGTAATGCAATGCAATACAATACAATACAGTACAATACAATACAATACAGTTCAGTTCAGTTAATTTCAGTTCAATTTGATAATTTAAATGCAGTACAAAAGAGACTTGAATATTCAGTTCATTTGGTTAAACTCATTAAAGAAGTGAAAACATGTGACTTTTTGGTGGGGTGGGGTGGGGGGCTCAGGTGATATACCAGATGTTGTTATATTCCATGTTGGAAAACAGCTGAAATTGATTTTTGTTAATTTTCAGCATTGTATTTCATCTTGGTTAGATTTCGTCAACAGTGTTCCAGGAAAATATGTTTTAGTGTCAATTTTAGGGCTTACATGTGTGAACAAAGTGAATCATTTTCAGTTAAAGGATCAACATTCTGCTATGTATGGAAGTTACATTGATATGTACAGCTGCCAGGATAAAAAAAATATTATGCAGTGTTATGGGACATTAATCTGAATATGATATCTGAAATATATATATGTATTAATATATCTTATTCTTCCAAAACAATATGAAAAAAATATTAGATTATGCAAATGAATGAGATATAAGAGATATCTGATCTGCTATGCATCATATTTTGCACCACTGTAGTAGCTTATCATGGTGGATATTGTGAGAAGCTGAGAGTTGTATTGGTGGGTGTAATTATTTGTGGTGAAGGCAGGGATTTTTTTTTTTTCAAATTAAATGAAATAGAGAGTGGAAATTTTCATTTCCAAAGATTTTCAGATTTTAAGTGCATGCAATATTTTTAGAATAATGTACATTGCTTTAAAAAAAAAAAAAAAGAAGTTTTTATTGTTTATTCAGCCACATACGTTGTAATTTCCAAATGTATTTTTGTGGAACAGCCTGCACCTCAGTCTTTTTTGTATCCTTGTTGTTGTTGTTGTTTCTGCAGTGATTTTAGTTAAACCATCTTTTTCTGCAGAAGACACTCTTGACAATGGAGAGCTGGACTCCAGCCCTGGTCAAGATACATCAACAGACAGCAAGAGTATTGATGATGACAATGATGATGACGACGACAGTGAGGAACCAGAGGTGAGCTTGGATGGCAACATCAAGGAGGACGCTTTCATCAACTCACGCTACCACAGCCAGGGTGGACAGAGTGAGGATTACAGGGAGGGTTCGACAGTTGCTAACTCACGCTATCACAGCCAGGGTGGACAGAGTGAGGATGACAGGGAGGGTTCGACAGTCGTCAACCCGCGCTATCACAGCCAGGGTGGACAGAGTGAGGATGACAGGGAGGGTTCGACAGTCGTCAACCCGCGCTATCACAGCCAGGGTGGACAGAGTGAGGATGACAGGGAGGGCTTGACAGTCGTCAACCCTCGCTATCACAGCCAGGGTGGACAGAGTGAGGATGACAGGGAGGGTTCGAC
Source organism: Babylonia areolata (assembly GCF_041734735.1). Taxonomy (NCBI): domain Eukaryota; kingdom Metazoa; phylum Mollusca; class Gastropoda; order Neogastropoda; family Buccinidae; genus Babylonia; species Babylonia areolata. The sequence continues at coordinate 23,802,204 of NC_134878.1, forward strand.
AGTCGTCAACCCGCGCTATCACAGCCAGGGTGGACAGAGTGAGGATGACAGGGAGGGCTTGACAATCGTCAACCCTCGCTATCACAGCCAGGGTGGACAGGATGCAGTGGTGGATCCTGACGTCAGCAACAGTGACACGTCTCCAGTCCTCGATTCCATGTACCCAGCATTGCTCCCTCTGGCCCCAGCTAGAGCCACCGGTCTGAACAGACAGGATGCTGAGGAGGGTGACGAAGAAGAAGAAGAAGGGTCAGCCAGTGAGGGTGAGATGGAGCAGCAAGGAAGTGATGGGTCCTGCCCTTCCAGTGAAAAAGAAGAAGAGCAAGAAGAATCAGAGCAGACAGAGTCCAGAACAGCTGTTGTTGCAGCCGACAGACATGGCAGGGCGGAGAGCTTCAGGCCTGTGACCAACAGAGCAAGGGAGCAAGTCGGCGACCCAAACACTGCCGTTGATATTGATCGTATTCTGTTCTCGGTGGGAGAAACCTCTGTGTCACCTCTCACTGTGCGTGCCATTGCTGTTCCTGGTATGTTGCCGGCAGCTGATCCCCACATGCATCCTGAATCGCTGGCACTCACTGTTCTGCAGTCAGAAGATGAGGAGTCTCGTACACACGAAGTGGACAGTCCAGTCCTTGACGACACAGTTCCCTCATCCTCAGATGTCAACATTGACAACACAGTTCCCTCATCCTCAGATGTCAACATTGACAACACAGTTCCCTCATCCTCAGATGTCAACATTGATGAGATTCTTCTGTCTGTGGAAAGGTCCAGTCCTGGCTCGTTCCAGCTTTCTCCTAGCAAGCCAGGACTTGATGCTTCAGGTGACAGTGCAATGTCACAGACCTACCCCCATAGTGCAGAGCCGGTTGCAGTAGGGGTAACCACTGCCACAAGGAACACTGAAGGGACAGACCAGACACTGTCTCTTGCTCAGACTCATGTAGAATCATCATTAAAGCCTCCACTTGCCCAAGGTGACATCTCAGAAAGTTCAGCCCAACAAGAGATGCTCACACAGGCAGACAGTGATAACTTTTTAAATCTGGAAAACATTCTGCAGGCAGCTGAGAAGTGCCCATGGAAGCACTCTGACTTTGAGCTGTCCCCTCAGCAGCGGGTGCCAGACAGGAAGTCCCAGCTGATGTCCAGTCAGGAGAGTGGCATCAACACTGACCAGGACCTGGCGTCCTCCTCAGAAAGTGGGCTGGAAGGGCTTGGTTCTCCGCTTGATCCACCATCTAACCAACACCTCCATGACCTGAAGATGGGGAAGGCTCCTATTCATGATGAGGAGTGTTTACTTGGCCACGGAGACTGCAGTTCTGGACTGAGTGATGAAGGGGAGTGTGGGTCCCCATCAGAAACACCCCTCTTGCCCTTCAATGACCAAGTGGTGCCAAGAAACTTTGGTGGTGACAGTGCTGGGACCTTGTCTGTGAGACTGTAAAAGATTTCAAGTATAATAAAAACTTTTTAAAAATGATGAGATTCAACATGTAACTTGGAGATACTTTAACAGGTGAGGAGGAGATATTGCAACAGAAAGTGTAGAGAGAGGCTGGGAAAGCCATGGATCAGAATGATCTTATCCACCACTGCATCAGTCAGCATGGAAATACAGGTGTGCTGGTGGAAGTGAAGTCATCAGTGTACAGTTTCAGGGGGTAAAGGAATGGTACTTGTAAGTTCACTTTACACTTTGCCTGGAGCAAGTCGGTTTTATTTTTCAATGTTGTTGGACTGTTGACTGTTTGAGTGTGTGGGGAGAGCTTCATACTCCAGTGTGTCAGACTATCCAGTGCCCAGACTGCCCTTGGGAAATCGTGCAGTTATAAATCAAATGGACAAACTGTGACAGTTAAACCAAATATGGATGATTGTAAACATACCTCTGTTTGGAAGTCCTAAAAATAGAGACATTTTTTCATTTGACAGTTCTGGGTGTGAAACTGGAAACAATACATGAAAAAGCAGTTCTTTGTTTTCCTATGGATAAAGATATCATCATTACAGTAGCAGATGTTGAGATACTGCAGACACTGAGACACTGGAATGAAAGATGCCAGTTACGTTCAAGTTCTCCACCCCATTTAACATTATTATGTTATTTGACATTTCTGTTTTGTCAGGCATTGATTTTTTATATGAAGTAGATATTGTTTGTTTTTTTTATAACTTTTTTATGTGAGAATACTAAGTTGTTATTTTATGCCTGAAATTGTTATGTTTCATTTGTGTCCTAGATATAACCTGTTTTAGATGATGCAAAATTCATTACGTTAATGAATATAAAACGTGTGTGTGTGTGTGTGTTGTGAATGCTATGCAGAAATCTAGTGATAAGTTTGTCTTTGAAGCTGATCACCCCTCATGTTTTTCCAGTTCGGAATTGCGGGAGCTGTTTTGTCGACATGCTCTATCTACTTTTCTGTAGGAGGCCTGGATACTGCATGATGTTATCAGCTTTGCAGAGTAAACATGAAAATAAGAATGTTGACAAGAAGACTGTTGTCACAGACATTTAGCCCTTTGATCCTTTGTCACATTGTCCGGCCTTGCTGGATCAGCAATAAATCCATTTCATGGAGACACAAGACAGCCTTTTGCAAAACTGCATATGAGAACTATGCACAGTATTCTGTTACATTCCTTTTTATGATACTGATTTGTTGTTGTCTTTATCTTACTGTCTGTGATTATGCATTTGCCGGTCTGTTTGTGAAGACTGTTTTGTGGCTGAGTCATGTTTGGAGTACTGTAGCTGTTTAGGGGCAAACTTCCAGTTAGTAAGTAAATGACAGTTGCTGTGGTGAGTTGTTAGCATCAGCTACTGTAATGCCATTGTCAAATAGCTGGGACTTGCCAGCACCTGCCCACAGCTGAGCATGTCATGGGCTCAGAAAAGGACAAGTCATTGGAATGTCATCCTCTTCAATTTGATCCCTGCTTCTGATACTATAGTCAGTCAGGGTCTGGAGAGCAGGGAGAGGGGTGGAAGGGGTCTTTGTTTGAAGGACATTGTGAAATTGCTGCTTTGTTTTAGGTCAGTCATATTTGCTCAACGGCAGTCCAGTATTGTACACATTGATAATGTGCTGCAGGTGTGTTAAGGTATCAGAACGAATGAAAATAGTCAACAGTGATGCAGAGTCTCTCTGACAGGTGGCCTAATGGAGAGCTGACACAGGTAGCTGTGAAACTCTTGCACCCAAACTGTGCTTGAATGATTGTTGGTGTGTATGGGTGTGTGGGAAGTATTGTGACAGAATGATTGTTGGTGTGTATGGGTGTGTGGGAAGTATTGTGAGTGAATGATAGTTGGTGTCTATGGGTGTGTGGGAAGTATTGTGGGTGAATGATAGTTGGTGTATATGGGTGTGTGGGAAGTATTGTGGGTGAATGATAGTTGGTGTATATGGGTGTGTGGGAAGTATTGTGGGTGAATGATAGTTGCTGTATATGGGTGTGTGGGAAATATTGTGGGTGAATGATAGTTGCTGTATATGGGTGTGTGGGAAGTATTGTGGGTGAATGATAGTTGGTGTCTATGGGTGTGTGGGAAGTATTGTGGGTGAATGATAGTTGGTGTATATGGGTGTGTGGGAAGTATTGTGGGTGAATGATAGCTGGTGTCTATGGGTGTGTGGGAAGTATTGTGGGTGAATGATAGTTGGTGTCTATGGGTGTGTGGGAAGTATTGTGGGTGAATGATAGTTGCTGTATATGGGTGTGTGGGAAGTATTGTGGGTGAATGATAGTTGCTGTATATGGGTGTGTGGGAAGTATTGTGGGTGAATGATAGTTGCTGTATATGGGTGTGTGGGAAGTATTGTGGGTGAATGATAGTTGGTGTACATGGGTGTGTGGGAAGTATTGTGGGTGAATGATAGTTGGTGTATATGGGTGTGTGGGAAGTATTGTGGGTGAATGATAGTTGGTGTATATGGGTGTGTGGGAAGTATTGTGGGTGAATGATAGCTGGTGTATATGGGTGTGTGGGAAGTATTGTGGGTGAATGATAGCTGGTGTCTATGGGTGTGTGGGAAGTATTGTGGGTGAATGATAGTTGGTGTATATGGGTGTGTGGGAAGTATTGTGGGTGAATGATAGTTGGTGTGCCTGTGTACAGGTGAGTGGGAAGTAGTGTGATTGAATGATTGTTAGTGTGACTGTTTACAGGTGAGTGGCAAGAAGTGTGAGTGAATGATAGCTTTTTGTGTACAGGTGAGTGAGTGAATGATTGTTTTTGTGTACAGGTGAGTGAGTGAATGATAGTTTTTGTGTAGGTGAGTGAGTGAATGATAGTTTTTGTGTACAGGTGAGTGGGAGGGAATGACTCATGAGTAATGCTGCTTGGTCAGCACAGCAGTGGATGATTATCAGTGTCTGAGTAATTCCAGGACAGCTGCAGCCTTGCCACCTGAAGGCTAAAATAATGCTGGAAGAGAAAATGGCACGGAGAGGCGTCAGAGTCAAGTGACAGTTCCACCATGCCTACAAAGATTGAAGCAAACACCATTCATTGCCACCAGCATGCGTTCTGAAATTGAATTCATTGTGGGTGGCAGTGACACGTTTGAAAATGCAAAAATGCTCATTGTCAAGTTTTGTTAACATGTTCAGTGATATCAAAAAGTTCTTGGGTTTTTTTATTCGAGCATTTCCAAAGTTGTTAAAACCCTGTCCATGAATTATAAAACATTTTGTGTCTTCTTTTTCCATTTACGGAGGTTCATCTTGTTATATGATTCAGTCACCAGCCCCTCGGTTTAAGCGGTGTAAGGATGTACAGACCCTAGTTCAGATCTTTACATAGCATTTTTATTACTTTTGCTTCCAGTTTCCCATGTGGAACGCAGTTGTGCATTGTGAAACATCATCTCGTTTGGTGTATGTTACTCTTTGTGTGCAGGGTTTAGATAAAAACTTGTCATGATGTGTTAAACAGATTGACATAAAATGAATGTTACATGAAGGTAGTTTATCAAAAGATATTATTTTAAGGCAACATGTCAAATGCATCACAAAAAAGGCAGCTAAGGTGTGCAGGCATCATTCATTATATCATCATCAAACCATGAACTCTCTGCCTGCTAGGCTGACCTTTGTGAAAACAGGAAAATCTTCTCGCAGTTGAAGACAAACTTTGGTGCTGTCAAAAAACACGTTTCTGTTTCTGTAGAGCTCTGCTGTTGGAGCATCAGAAATGAGTGAGTTTTTTTTCTTCTGGTGCTGTGCATTCATGCTGGCTTAATTGCTGCCAGTTTGGATGTAATGCTGTTGTGGTGGAGTCAGTGTTTTGTTTGTTATGTCCCTGTCATCACTCTCCTAGGAAATGGTTCCTGTCTGCTAAATACTTGGTGTGTGTGTATGTATGTGTGTGAAAAATACGAATCAGATCTGAAAACAGACCTTCCCATTTATGAAAGATATGTAATGTACATTTTCTCAAAATCATATATCAGACAGCAGTAACCTTAGTACAGCATTGCAGTTAATTGTGGCCCAGCATTGCATCAGCAAACATGTGACAGTTGTAGTCTGGTCAGCACTCAAGGATTGATGGTATCAACATATTTTGCTTTGTCACCAAAGTGAGTGAAAGGAGCAATTGAAAACGACCAGCCAGTCACACTGTTTCTTAAAAACAAAATTTTGTATGTCTTCTGTTGACCAAGAAAATTTTTTCACTGTGTGCATTTCACATATATTTGCACAAACATATTTTATCATTATTTGCAATACATCTCAGTATTTCACCTGTTACCTGGGAAATAGGCTGCCAGCAAGTTTCCTCCAGACATCCCAGACTTATGCCAGTGGCTCCAGTTGTCCCCATGTATGGCCTGTCCTTACATCTGCCTCCAGATCACATAGCCATGTACATCTTGGATGAATGATTTTGCTTTTCCCCTGCGGGTTCCAGGCGAGGGCTGTTTGCATTGCGGCAAACCGTATTTACAATTAACACTGCTGAATTTTTTGTTATCGTCTGTGTTGTATACCATTCGATTTCTCACACTGCTCCATGTATTATTTGCATGGTAGTGAACAGCATTTTACGTTGAGTGTTTTCTTTTTTCCTTGTGTTTTTTTTGCAGTGATAATTTCTTTCTCTAAATATTGATTGAAGAAAACGCTTCTTCAGTTCTTGTTTAGTGGAAATTTGTAAAACTATGGTGTATTTGTTTCACTGTTTGCTTGCCTTTTTTCCTCTGCGTGTGTGTGTGTTGAAGAACGATGAAGGTATTCAAAAAACCAGCATTTGTTTATTGGTTTCTTGCCCTTACCCCCAATACAACAAAGCTTTGAGATGTATCCAGGTGCGCCCATGTACATTATATGTGCATTTTATTTTTCCTGTAACTGTTTTGTGTGAATTCCATTCAAAGCATAAGAGGATATTGGAGACCTGTGGTCTGCACTTATCCTGAATGACTCTGTGGGGTTTGTGAGTAGACAGTGCAGTGAGAATTATTGCATAGTGAGGATGAATAGTGCAGAGTAGAATGGTATTTTATTGTCATTAAACCAGAAGTTATTTGACACTAAACAAGTGGCTAAAGCAATCCATGATTTATGTGTGCTTGCTCCACTTTACATGTCAGTGGTTAGAAAAACCACTGTTTCTGCTCAGATGAATTTACCTTGTTTTGTACATGTTTTGTTTTTGTCTTTTCAGTTTAAATTTTTGTGCTGTACAATTGTTCTGGTTTAAAATCCTTTTTTTTTTTCAAATATTCTTTGTAATTGCCCAGTATTAAAGCTAAAACCAGCCCGGTGACGTTGACTAACAGTGATGTATACAAACTGAAATTTCTGGAAAAATTAGAATTTATATTGTCAGACTAGTGGGCCCAGAATGGTACAGTGTCTACAAACTCAAGAGACAGGTTAACCCCTTGACTGATGAACCTTCATGAAATTTGAGCAGTGTGGCATCAGTTTGGAGTACTTGTAATACTTATCAGTGGTGTAGTTGTTTTTGGTTTTTTTGTTTGTTTTTTTGTTGTTGTTTTTTGTTTTTGTTTTTTTAATGAACCTTTTTTAACTTCATTTCAAACATCAAAAACAAAAATACTGACACACGACCAGAAAAAAAAAGGATAAACATCATCATTTCCTTACACTGAGTACCTATATCATTCAATATCCATACAAATACATACAAACCCACACACATGCACACATACATACACATATAAACACATACACACACTGCCACAAGCACAGAAATCCACAGACATGCACACAAACATATCGGCACCTGTATACACGCACCTTCATCCACCGATGTCTGCGTGTAATGTATACATTAAACGTCATAGAACACAGCACCCATACCTCATCGCATGTTCAAATAATCAATGCTGTCCTTTTGTTTTGGTTATCCTTCTGTATTCCACTCACGCCCCTAGAAATTCTATGCAGCGATATGTATGTATTAAACGAGTGATGAGTGTGTATAATCAGATATTTTCCTGCTTTCCTCAGTCCCCACTCGTCCCAGCCAATATTCACTTATCAGTGGTGTAGTTGATTTTGCTTATCAAAAGTAATGCAGTTTAGAGGAAAAGACCAAATACAGAGTGGTGACATGTAAGCTTTGTTTCGCCTCAGTGAGGTGACAGCCCTTCGCTGACAAGTGTACTTTCATCCCCACCATTTATGTTTTTCTCATCAACAAGGAAATTCATTAAAAAAAAAAAAAAAAAAAAAAAAAAAAAAAAAAGTACCTGCTGTTTCAGAAAATACTGGCTTTTTTGTCAGTTCTGAAGAGTATCATATAACGTACCCTGTATTGCTGCAGTCTTACAGCTTGTATAAATGCTTTAAAGACTTCATTGTTATTATTTTCAAAATGATATTTCTGTGTTCACAGTGATCTGTGTATTTATTTCAGTGTATTGTATTGAAATAGATTGGAATGTATCAGCTGGCGATTCAGGTAAGATAGATATTATTATAAGAAAAAGAAAGAAAGAAATGATATAAATTTTGATTCATGTTAGACAAAAATTAAGAGAAAATAAAGCTTTTTTTGTCAGCAAAAGTTGAAAGATCACAAGAAAATTATTTGATTGTGATCATAGGCAATCATATTACAGTGATAATACAGATAAACAGGAGTGATCAGAAGAGATGGCACAGTCTTTGGTTCTTTCTGGTTTGGGATGTCTCTCAAGGCCTGACCAGCGTGTTAGGTTTACGCAAAGATCAGACATCTGCTCTTTTTTTCCTTTTCTTTTTTATTAATAAAGCAGATGTGGTGTATCATGTATAGATAGTCTACATGTTTTGACACCTCTTTGAAAATGACGCCTTGAATCTGAACAGTCCAACCTTCAGGATTAATGTGTATATGAGATACAGGCAGCTATTTATCATATAGATCAGTCCTGTAGGGTCTGACTATAAAAATTGTACATATTGTTACTGATTTGGTGATAACTGTTCTGTAATGTTGGGAAGTTGATAAGGTGATAGTGTGTTCTTTCTTCAGTAGATATATTTGGCAAGTTAGGAATAGATTGACTGATTCCAACAAAGATATGGATTTATTTTGAAAGATCCAGTTCAGAATTTTATTTCAGTACATTTGTGAACAAATGTGTGTGTTTGTTAGGCCATCAGGCCCTGCTCAGCATAATGTTGCGTGCAATTAGTTTTTATCCATTGATATTTGATATTATTTTGATATGCGCCATATTATTTTCTCACCGCATTCTCAGCACTACCTAATGTTCTTTAAAGTGCGAACAGTCCTACTTTTTCTTCCAGTTGCTGTGAAGTCATTTCCCCATGTGTGTGTGTGTGTGTGTGTGTGTGTGTGTGTTATAGAACAGGATTTTGTACAAACTCTTCAGTTACTTTACACAAGCACTGGTCCTTAATATCTCTCTGATACTCTTGGTCACCACACTCCATCTTTAAGCCTTTCACTTCCGACCATGGATATATATATATTTAGGGGTAACTGCATCATGTCATCAACTGCCCAGCCACTCATTTGCATACACTTACTTCATTGCAAATGATGACTGCCTTGATGAGTGTTCGAAGCAATATATCAGCAAGTTTGGGCTCGATTTTGATGTGTTTTTAGCGTTTTGTGAGGCGAAAATCTGTAAAGTGTGTCAGCATGGCTGCCAGTACAGTACAGAAGAGGTGGCTAGAAATTTGTTCGATTTTCTGCACAGCATTGACAATAACTACTACAAAAATGTGATAGAAAATGAAAGGAATGTTGTTGATCAACTTGACGGGCGCAATAGCCGAGTGGTTAAAGCGTTGGACTGTCAATCTGAGGGTCCCGGGTTCGAATCACGGTGATGGCACCTGGTGGGTAAAGGGTGGAGATTTTTATGATCTCCCAGGTCAACATATGTGCAGACCTGCTAGTGCCTGAACCCCCTTCGTGTGTATATGCAAGCAGAAGATCAAATACGCACGTTAAAGATCCTGTAATCCATGTCAGCGTTCGGTGGGTTATGGAAACAAGAACATACCCAGCATGCACACCCCCGAAAACGGAGTATGGCTGCCTACATGGCGGGGTAAAAATGGTCATACACGTAAAAGCCCACTTGTGTGCATACGAGTGAACGTGGGAGTTACAGCCCACGAATGCAGAAGAAGAAAGAAGAAGAAGTTGATCAACTGAAGTGATTTGGGTGATGTTTACATGCTGCAGGGTTGATCGACAGGAATGGGGCGCAGTCATGTTAGAAGTGGATATAGAAAAAACCCCAATATTTTTGCTTGAAACCTTCATTTTGGGGTTTTCATTTACTATGAAACCCTCCAGGTGAAAACTTCAAGCCACAATATTGTTTACAGTGAGTTTTTGTGTTGTGTGATGGTGTTTGTGGGTGTCTCGGTGGGAGGATGTTTGTGTGGGTGTATGAGTGTTTATGTATTGTGTTTATGTTTAAAACAAAATGATAGTGGAGGAAACAACATAACTGCACATGGCTGTTGTGTCTAATACATTTGCTAATATTCTAGCACCATTTCCACCCAAAAAATAAACAAACTAGAATGTTCTTCCTTTTTTTTTTTTTATTATGTAGGAACATTTTGCTGTTTTTCTGTGTTTTTTGTCTGAAAATCAAAGTTGTCTTTCCCTGATAGCGAGTTATCTCATCCTGTCAACATCAAACTTAGGATAATTATAGTATCCATTCATTTTCCTTAAAGAAAACATGTACATGTATATACTTTGTTTTTGTTTTTTTATAATTGTTTTTAGAGGTTGGTGATTATTTAGCAAAAATCACAAAGTTCCAGAAGGGAAAGGGTTAAATCCCCAGTTCTTCAAATAGTTCTGTCCTCTCCTTTTGTCAGTGAACTGTTTCCTTTCAGTTCAGAGTCAAACCATCTGGAATACCCTTCCATTTAACATTAGATGCTCCACTTCCCCAGCCTATACTGATCTTCTCAGAAGACCTATCTGTAAAAAAAAAAAAAAAAAAAAAAATTACCTTTCATATGTGTTTGTTCTCCACAGTTTTAAACTGTTTTTCATCCATGCTGTCAATGTTTTGTGTATGTGTGTGAGACTCTGTGTGTGTGTGTGTGTGTGTGAGGGAGAGTGTGTGTGTGTTTGTGAAAGAGAGAGTGACTTGGATGAGTTGTGTCATGATGTTTGTTTGCAGTGTGTGATTTATTTTATTATTTCATCATTTACAGTATAATGAGTTTTGTACATAAGTGTTCTTTGAACTATATTTGTGAAAAAGAACTGAAAAAGTGTTCTTTCTTTCTTTCTTTCTTCTTATTACCACTATTGTTGTTGTTGGTTTTTTTTGGGGGGGTTTTGGGGGGGGGGTTGTTTTTTTTGTTTGTTTTTTTTGTTTTTTGTTTGTTTGTTTGTTTAATACAAATGCTGATGTCAGAGTTAACAGTTCTCTCTCTGTATTCCCTCCCAGTAGAATTTCAGTGAAACAAACGTTTGTTTTTTTAACAGAAGCACATATTCTGAGTGACAGAACCACTTCCCTCTTTGTGCATGTTAAGCAGACACTTTTGAAATTCGTTCGTGCAATTCCTTTGCATCTGATTACTGTTGCTAAAGTCTTGTTAAAAGCTGCTCTCCCTGTGACTTATAAATGTATTTCGCAATGTTGTGTTATGTGTGTGTGATAACTTAGTGGTTATTTGAAGTCTTGTGTCTGTGTCAAAATGCGTGAATGAGAGATACAAGCAAATACATGCACATACATGACAATATGATAGGTACTACTCACTTGTCTATGTTTTGTAAAGTACTGGTTTAATGAAGACAACTATAGAAACTATAGAAAAGTCACTCCAGTTTCTGAATTTCAGTGCATGAATACTTTTTCTCACCATTCTATAAATCACTACTACAACATATGTATCATTCAGGGTTCATAAATGGTGAAGTTGGGAAATATGGTGCACTTAATACCACATGATATTGGCATAGTTCACGGGAAAACCACATTTCAAAATAAAAAATAATTTAACACAAAAAAAAAAATCAATACTGAAAATGCATACTTTTTTTTAACTGGCAGTTTAAAAGCCTCAGACTTACCCATTGCAACATTTTACCCTCAGGTAATTCAAGGCTGGGCTTGAATGACTCCTGGGGTCATTTATGACAAGTTAAGATTGACCCTTTTCTATGGGGTTAGTTCTGGGCTCGCTGTTTCAGACAACTGTCCGCCGCCCCATACTTTATCTCTGGCAACAGTAACAAATGTGGAGCTCTGCTTTACTTGCATGTATTGATTCTAACTGGGTCAAATTTACTCCCGGGGGGGTATGGGGGCGATTATTTCAAGCTAGCCTAGAATGACCCTACGTATGTATCCATTACATAGAGGGTTGAATTAAACTATGGAGGATCAGTTCTGACTGGTTGAAATTATATGATATGATAGTCAGTCGTGTCCGACTATGACCATCAGAACAGCAGAGGAGGCAACTGCTGTTCCAGCTATTTGGGCTAGAATTTGATTGTAGTGGAGAATGTCTTGCCCAAGTACATCCCCACTCTCTCGGCCAAGAGGGTTTAAGGACAGTCGGCGTTGGGATGGTTCCCAAAGGCCAACTAGCCCACAAGGCTGCAGCACTAAGAGCCAGTGCATTTTTCCTCCTAGTTTGAGAGTCATAGTCCTTCACAAAAAGACTAAGCTGTAAATGGTTTCCCATTGACTGGAGAAACCACTGATAATACAGCTCTCACTTTGCTGTTGGCCCAAATGTAAACTTATGTCAGTCTGTGAAATTTACCCCCGATGGTCAATCCAGGCCAGTTTACCTTGACGCCGGTGTTAATCTGGGCCAGCCAGATTTGACCCCGGGGTAAAATAATCAACGGGGGTTAGAAAAGGCTACAAAGGGACTGTGCGGAGCGTCGATGAATACTGAGATGGTTTGAATTAATTTACCGCAGAAGCAAAGTGTTCCCAAATAAGATTCGTCAACACTTGTGCGCTATTAATAGATAGCCAACTCGTCTTCGGTGGTTGAGCGAGAGAGGTGGTAAAGGTGATGAGCTCACTTTCGCAACCTTTCTTCGTATTTGTCGAAACACTGCCTTTCCTACATACTATTTTGGGGGTGGAGGGGGGTGGGGGGGTTCCCCCCACCCCTAACCCACTCCCACACACACCCTTCAGTTTAATAATCAATCAACACACACACACACACACACACACACACACACGTCTATATATATATATACGGCTTAGATCCGACGGTATAACACGCAGTGATCTGTGAACACCGCCAGTTTACTCGCTCTTCTTCCCGTTCTGTACCGCTTTCGGGTCCTCAGGTCCTATGTGATGGCGAGTCTTGTGGACGTAGGCCTGACGGTAGAAGTTGGCAAAGAGCACGATGAGGATGACGGCATAGGCCAGAGCCAGGACTTCCCAGCCCTTTGGGAAAGGGCAGTCTGGCTGAAGGAACAGGTTGTAGCTGGTGTGCAGGCCGATCAGCAAGAACTGAATCTGAGAAAGAACAGAAAAGTGTGTCGTGAATCATGTTCCCTGTCAGTGCTTTTGTGTGCAAGCTGATCCACAAGAACTGAATCTGAGAAGAACAGAAATTGTAAACTGAAAAATGTGTACGATGTAAGCCTAGCTGAATCGTGCTCAGTCAGTTCTCAGTTTTAGTTTTAAGGAGGTATCAAAGCTTGCGGTGTGATCCATATAGGATACACCCCGGCTGCTGTGAACAGAAAAAGAAAAATATAATAAGAGAAGCAAATGCCTGACCTTTGGATGAATTCAGCTAGCCGGCCACTCGTAAAGCGATCCTTTAAAATGAAATAAGATGACTAAACATACTACTTCCACTACTTCTTCTTCAACTACTACTACTTTTAAAAAAATTGAATGCATTAAAATATAACAAATTAAAAAAAAAAGTGAGAGATACATAGAAGGCAAAGTGACTGAAATAAATCAAAAATAACTTGAAAATGGGCTACGCTCTGTTGACGCACGTGCACACTCACAAGCATGTAAACATACATACATACATACACACGCACGCGCGCGCGTGAACGTACACACGCACACAATGTCATATATACAATATGCTGTACGGCTCACAAACACATTAGCATCATGTACACTCGGCGAAACACACACACACACACATATATATATATGTATGTGTGTGTGTGTAGAGAGAGAGAAAGTGAGATGCGTGTGTATGTGCATAATTGATTATACAAGTCAACTGATGAAACAACAGAAAGACAGCAATGCACTCATCACGTACATATCATATACATGTAATCATTAAATCATGCGATAACAAAGAAACAAAACATACAGAATAAGGAACAATAAACGGTGGGGGATGTGGGGGGAGGGGGGGGCGCGTTTTATGGTTCTGCCAAATACGTTAAGAAAAGGTTTTAAAAAAATAAATACATTATCACAAATGTTCAGTTTATCCAGTGAATCTCCGAATATCCAGCACCAATGCTGCTCAAAGCGCTTTACATCATCCAGTTGACTATAAACATGCCTTAAAAACACATCAACCGCTGTCTGACAATGGAAAACCTCCAGTGTGTTCATATGAATGAAAAAGCACACTTAAGAGATGAATCAGATTATAAAAGCTATGAAGTAAATATGGCTTAGACTAAAACAAAATGCATTTCATAGAACACACACACACACACACACACACACACACACACATACACACACCTGACGCGCACGCAAGCACACACACACACACACACACACACACACGCACGCACGCACACATAATAGAATTGTCTAGAGAAGACTAAGAGCGTGCTTCTGTGATTACTGGAGGTGGATTGATAATCTGAAAGAATGAAGTCTGTGTGACAGTGAATGAGAGAGAGAGAGAGAGCAATGAATAAATCTGTAAGCATTGCCAGTTTACTACAGTAGGCCAGTTACACTATAAATGCAACGCGATTTATACCTTTTTGATTACCAAGTTTGTTAATTGATCGAGGCACAAAACGCCCAAATTAAGAAGGCAAAACGCCCGCATTCGGCGCTTTGGCCCTCGCGTGAGGGCGTTCTACCCCGCGTATGGGGCAAGAAGGCAAAAAAAAAAAAAAAATTATTTTTTAGTTGATCACCTCTTACGTATAATTGTTTGTTTCAAATTTCGATTACTTGAGATATGTTGTAGCGTGGCTGGGCCTCTATCGTTTTCACTTGGTTACGAAGTGTTGTGGCTTTAACGAGGAGAGAAATCGGATTTCTCGCTCAAGGGGGACCTCTTGCCCCGAATTACTATACTACTATTTCATTCGTGAAATCGTTAGGGGAAAATTCCTGTTTGCAGCACAGTGCTTTAACACAGGAGCAGGATGGTCTTTTGTGGCGAGTACCACGTGTTTGTCATTGAAGTGGTCTACAACACGGAGTTGCCGGAGCGTGCTACGGCCGTCAGCTCAAGGCGCCTGTTCTGATTGGGGAGTGCCACCGGACTCAGTGTACGGCAGAGGGCACACAAAATGAATACTGTAAAACACGGAGATAGTCTCGACGCTTTTCACGGAATGAAACTGCACATGCAGGGGGACAGTGCACTGGCCGTGTTTCGGGGTGGAGAAGTGAGTCACAGACTAAAACGGCAAAACAACGTCAGTGAACAAGGTCAGTCGACCTTCCAAGTTTCCTGACTTCAGTATGATCAGTAACAGTGTATGGACGCTCAAGAAGTTCCCGAGAAAACAGAGTTGGTTGATGAGGATACGATCGATGAACTGTTCGATGCGTCATTCGCTGAGTGTGGGAGATGATCACTCCGGAGAATGGACACACCCAGAGCCTGATGGACTCTGTACCCAGGCGTTTGCCGGCATGCATCAGAAACAAGGGATACGTGTCAAAGTAAGGTCAGTCGAGCTGTCGTTGTCCCCTTTCTTGCATGTATGTATACATGTTGGTTGGTTTGTGTACGTATGTCTGCAGCTGACAGAAGATCAAAGGCCAGGGTTGAAAAAAAAAAAGGTTTGAAGATAAACGATTACTGGGGATGATTCATTGCTGGCTATGGCCTGTGTGTTGCCCTCCAGAGAGGGCAACATGTAGAACTCAACTGAATATGAAAAAAATCAAAACCGTTAACTTCCGTGGATGAAATAGGCATAATTTGGTTACCATCAAAAACTTAGTTTATCTTCCTTAGGAAAGTCTTAGAGCAAGACACCCCATAGAATTATTCAGAATTTATTATGCCCCTGTTTCCATGGAGTTCGATCTTCTGTCAAATCAAACAATTTTCCTTTTCACGTTAACTTTTTTCACCTTTACTCTTTGATTTGAGCTGGAGGAGCGTGGACATGTGTTCATATGTGCTCATATGTGTGTGTGTTTGTACGTGTGTGTGTGTATGTATTTTTAGTGTGTAGACCTACACGTATGTGATTGTGTTCCAGTGTGTGGGCCTTTGTATGTACGCGTGCTCGTGCATGCCTTAATCGATGATTTTTCAGACAGAAACAAAACAAAACCAAACAAAAAATAAAACCTAAAATCCACCCTCCACGAACACACCACACTTACTAGCTGCATGGATGTGAGGTACTTTTTCCACCACAAATAGGGTTGCATTTTAGGCCCCAAAGCTGCCAGTCCGTAATAAGTGTACATTATCACATGGACACCCGTATTTAATAACGGGTGGAAGAAGGCTGGAAAAAGAACACCAACAGAATTAGAATAACATTATTTTGTTCTTTTTATACTTCATACGTGTATCAGATTTACACAGATGACCATTCATGATGTCGTATCCACCAAACAGTTTTACATTCCAATAACATGTATTCCTTTTTTGGACCAAAGTATGTGTATCACATAACCGTTTCGTAAAGGTGTCAGTATGTCAGTATGACATGTTGAAAACAGCTACATTTGTATATCGATAGATAGCAGTATAGTTCCTATCTCAAACTTCATCCCAGCACTGCTCTTTCATGAGTCTGTTCAGGTGACATATCAATATTAATGATACTTATGTGGCGCCTGTTTGCGGTCAGAGACCAAATTCTAAGCGCTGTACAAATACGAAATAAGTTGCTTCACAGGTTACATAGGTATACGTGGATAGAGCCGACTGACAGCTGCCTTTTGGCGCTTATCATTCGTTCCTCTCATTTATTCAGGTTTCAGTCACGCGCACGCACAGACACGTATACTGGAGTGGGGGGTTTTTTATGCCTGAGCGAACTTTTTGGTTGACGTGGGTTCTTTTACGTGCGGTAAGTGGATGGTGAATATGGGACCTCGGTTTATCGTCCGATCCGAATGACTAGCGTCCAGACCCCCACTCAAGGTCTAGAGGAGGGGGAGAACATTCGGGCGTGTGGGATTCGATCCCGCACACTCAGATTCTCTCGTTTCCTAGGTGAACGCGTTACCACTAGGTCACCACTTCACTCCAGTGAATGGGACAGACACACAGACGCAGAAACTGGGGATACACGGAAGTAATATACATGTCCTTACTTTGACCACCAGGGATATAGGCCACGGACATCCACCAGAATGGAATCATCGTGGCGTGGTGGTACACGTGGAGAAAGGTGATTTGCCCGTTCTTCTTCCGCAGGATAAAACAGACCTGGTGGAAAGCACACACACATACACACACATACGTGGACGCATGCACATACACAGTAACGCACACGCACACACGCAGGCTCGCTCATCAGTGCACACACAAACATACACACAAAACATCACACACACACACACACACACACACACACACACAGTATCGACGTATCACCCATCAACGGTTAACCTCGACTCATAGTATCGCTTGTACATTTTGTTTATTTCTTACCTTTAGTTCATGTTCTGGTTCTCACATAATCGAGCATAATATTATTTGAGCACTAACCACATGCTCACCAGAACACCACCCCGCCCCCTTTCACTCCCGCCTCTACCTACTTCGCCTTCTGCTCAACAGGGTACTCTTTTGTTTTTCACTTTTATCGTTTCACAGCCTACATTCTTTCGTTTCCGAGAAATCCCATTGAACTTGACTTTCGCTTAGACGTGGATAACTGCTTGATTAGCCACAATCCCTCCCTCAGCCCTCCTGATTTCGTTACTTAAGAAAAGAGATTATTATGACATTGCATTGATCATATGTTATGCTACTTAAATCAGTGCTGCTGATTGTCAATGACCGGCTTCTGCATTCTTTTATTTCATACTCGTTTCGCAATATTTTGTGCTCGGTTGTTCTGAACGTTTGTTCATATCCTATCCCATCCTATGTCATTGCCCTCCAATTACGTCATCGTGCTTCTAACATCCACCGTGCAGTTTGGTTTTTATTCGCTGCACTAAAGTCATTCTACTACCTCCTTCATTGAACTCTACGTAGTTTTTCCCCAACATGATGTATTATTGATGTAGGTATACTCACTGTGTCTGTCAGTTCGATGTATTTGGAAAAGTAGTACCACCAGCACACATTCAGCATCTGTGTGTGAACGGGAAAAGAGAAATTGAATGTCGACCTTACATGTACAATTTTACGTGAGGGGTATCGTTTTATGTCTACATATCCGGACGTGGATGTGTACCATCCATTTACAAAAGAACGGGGAAAATTGTGTGGTGTGCATTAGTACACAACTATACAGAATTATTGTATGATTTTTTTTTAATCCCTAATAAAAAAATTATTTGCTTTGAACCTGTTGCCATAAGCGGTGCATATGTATGTATAAAAGAAAAAAGTACAACAACAACAAGAAAACGAAAAAGAAACCGACAGAACACATGCATGCATAATATTATCAAACGAACAAAACAACTGTTTTTCCAAAGTATATGCGGTGTAGCTTATACGCATCAGTCCACACGCTTTGAGGGCCGCTTGAAAGTGAGCAAATTAGATCAGGAAGCCAGCAGATGATCAAACCAAAGACAGTACGTGTCAATCAAACGGTAAGACAAAACAGATAAGAAGCACCAACAATGAGCAAACAAACAGCAATGTCAATCAAACGAACGACACAAAGAGGTTAGGAAGCATAAACAGGCAGTACGTGTCAATCAAATGATAGGACAAAATATACACTGGAAGCACAAACAAAAAAACAAACAAATGATAAGTGTCAATCAAACGAACGTGAATAACACAGATAGATTTTAGGAAGCACAAAAGCAAATGAGCAAAAAACCCAAAGATAAGTGTCAGTCAAAAGAGCAACACAAACAGATTAGGAAGCCAGCAAACGAGCAAACACACAACAATAAGTGTCAATCAAAAGAGCAACACAAACAGCCAATAAACGAGCAAACAAACAACAAGTGTTAATCAAAAGAGCAACACATACAGATAAGGAAGCCAGCAAACAAGCAAACACACAACAATAAGTGTCAAACAAAAGAGCAACACAAACAGCCAACAAAGGAGCAAACACACAACAATAAGTGTCAATCAAAAGAGCAACACAAACAGCCAACAAAGGAGCAAACACACAACAATAAGTGTTAATCAAAAGAGCAACACAAACAGCCAATAAACGAGCAAACACATAACAATAAGTGTTAATCAAAAGAGCAACACAAATAGATTTGGAAGCCAACTAAATGAGCAAGTAAACACAAATGCCAATCAAAAGAGCAATGCAAACAGATTAGGAAGCCAAGAAATAAGCAACAGATTAGGAAACCAGCAAACAAACAACAGTATCGGTATCAGTAGCTCAAGAAAGGCGTCACTGCGTTCGGACAAATCCATTTACGCTACACCACATCTGCCAAGCAGATGCCTGAACAGCAGCATAACTCAACGCACTTAGTCAGGCCTTGAGGAAAAAAAAAAACAATAAATGAAAATAAAATAACAAGACAATAATGATGATAAATAAGCAAATAAATGTAAAACATGCAGACACATATTCACACATACACACACACACACATGCATAACAGATATGCAACAAACATGCAGTTTCACAGATATGAAAGCACAAACACACATAAACGTACACGAGCCCCGACACACACACACACACACGGCCAAATTACCCTGCACCCCCCCCCCTCCTCCGCACGCTCATTTCTAGGCTACGTATCGCAGCTTCCACGGCACACACACACACACACACACACACACACACACACACACACGCACGCACGCACGCGTGCGCGCACACACACACACACATACTTGTACAAACACACACACACACATATAATGTATACAAAACAACAAACAGTGTCACTCAAATGAGCATCACAAACAGATCAGGTAGCCAACAAATGAGCAAACAAACAACAAACAGTGTCAATCAAAAGAGCGACACAAACAGATTAGGAAGCCAACAAATGAGCAACAGATTAGGAACCCAACAAATGAACAAACAAACAACAAACAATGTCAATCAAAAGAGCGACACAAACAGATTAGGAAGCCAACAAATGAGCAACAGATTAGGAAGCCAACAAAGGAGCAAACAAACAACAAACAGTGTCAATCAAAAGAGCATCACAAACGTAATTATTTGGAAGCCAACAAATGAGCAAACAAACAACGGCACGTGTCATCTGACTGGTGGGGCGTCTCACCCTGAGGGCATTAGGTCTGAGGGAAAAGTCAATGTCCTGACACAGCAAACTGTACCTCTCTTCAACTGCCGCAAAGAGAAACTGCAACACACAAACCACAATATATCGTCTTCAGGGCTGCTTGATCAGAACTGTGTCTCGGTTCCTGTCTCTACGTGTGTCTGTCTGTCTCTTGCCTGTTTGTCTGTCTGCCTCTCTCTCTCTCTCCACACACACACACACACACACACACACACACACACACACACACACACACCAAGAGGGCTGTATGTAAACAAAAGTACCGAACAATGCTTATTCCACTGCACTGTTGATATAAATTTCGTATCGTTTCATTTCACACACACACACACACACGCCCGCGCGCACTTGTACGTAGGGGGGCTGGGGAGTGGGGGTGGGGGGGTGGGGAACATACAATTACTTCGCGGGTAGATAAGAGAGAAGAAGAGAAAGTGTGTAAAGTGGTGATTTGCTACAAACTGCGTGAACCTGTTTGTGGTTTGCTTGTTGTTTTGAGATCTGTTGTTATAAAAGGGCTTCAAGTGTAGGGCAGGGTATGTCTTGACGGTTAAATACTACATTTGGTACAACAACAACAATGATAATTACGGTAACAACAACGACAACAACAACGATAACAACTTTTTCTTTTAAAATAATAATGATGGTAACTGTTTTATGTCGCTGTCTTCTTGTTGGCGTCCTGTTGTACATGTATATGGTGTATTCTCTCTATGAATATCAAATTGTAATGAAAAATTAAACGAATTTTTACAAGATCAAACTGCTAACAGCAGAAGCGGAGAATGATGCACTAACTTCACAGCACATGTAGGCAGACAGGGCCACCAGAGCGAAGTTGTAGGGCACCAAGATGCCCTTGAGATCCCAGGCGGGCCTGTCCCGCATCACTTTGGGCCCATAATACACCGCACCCAGGTACGACGCCACGGCGATGAAGGGGATGGCGGGACTGCCCATTAGGAACCATGACCTTGATCTTACGTCTATAAGTAAATGAAGAGATATACTTTTAAATAAGGGATGGAGATAAACATTTAAATAAACAGGTTGTTTTATTGCATGCCATAATGCTGTTTTTAGCCATGAACATACTGTTTAACAATTTATCATGATGTGTTTAAAGAAGTACATTTTTAAAATTCTGAAATTGTGTTTCTTAGCATATATGTAAATTATTTGTTCATAAACTTTGTGTGTAATGGGGGTATGGGGTGGGGGGTCAGGGGGGGAGGGGGGGGGGGTAAATCAAGCTAATGTGGGTTGTTGTTTGTTGTTGTTGTTGTTGGTGGTGGTGGTGGTGGTGTGTGTGTGTGTGTGCGCGCGCGCGTTTAGCTTGATATGTTTACCTTTTAGATCTGTCGGTCCAACCTTTGTCATCTTTTGTTAGCGTTGGATTCGGCTGTGTATTGAGGTATTGTATAGGTGAGTGAGGAGACTGTGGATACACTACGAATTCCAGTTTGGTATAGTCTGCTTCTTTTCCGTGTTTGTAGGCTGCTTCTGCACCGCTATTTATGCAGCCACATTCTCTGCATACACAGAAATGCTCCGGCACATCCTAACCTGTTTAAATTGTAGAGTACATCTTCAAAGGCATACGACTATGCATATTTGAATAATTATGTCAAATATTCTTACTCACACGTTGATCCCCCATAATACTAGTCATGGGTATCAATTTAATATGCAAATGATACTCGTATTATACTAAAAGTCTGTGAAACACAGATGCCTGCAAAATGTTGACTCAAATGTTGTAAGGTTAAGGTTAATGCTCATATAGCCTTTTCGTGGCAATCGGGGCAATGAATTCATATCCACTGTGTGTAAGGCTTGGCAAGGAAAAGTGGGGCCCAATCCGGTCTTTCCGTCGTTTCAACCTTCCTCGACTGAAGTCAGGTGCCTATTTACACTGGGTGGGGAGAGTAAAATCGGAGTGAAGTGCCCTTCCCAAGGATATAACAGCACACTGAAACGAGGCCTCGAAGTCCGACGCCCTCACTCAAATGTTATACTCAATGGAAATGGTACCGCATCTGCACGCCATACTCACCAGTCTGACTGAGAACATAGTCGTCGTACCACACTCTGACTTGGTTGTATATCTCCATCTTGTGTCTGTTAACAATCAACAAACTTTTATTTTAAAAGGACATATAACGTGTAAAATTAACCAAATTTACCTCAGATTAGAAGGAAAGCGATCAGGCTGTAGTGTGTGACAGAGCAGTCGTTTTTTGACTCACTTGTGTAAACAAAGTGAGTCTATGTTTTAACCCGGTGTTCGGTTGTCTGTGTGTGTGTGTGTGTGTGTGTGTGTGTGTGTGTTGTGTGTGTGTGTGTCTTTGTGTCCGTGGTAAACTTTAACATTGACATTTTCTCTGCAAATACTTTGTCAGTTGACACCAAATTTGGCATAAAAATAGGACAAATTCAGTTCTTTCCAGTCATCTTGTTTAAAACAATATTGCACCTCTGGGATGGGCACAAAAAAATAAAAAAGAAGCCTAATTATATGCAAACTGCATTTACTGTTATATTTATATTTTTTGTATTCTCTAAACTTAGCACTTTGACCTCTTATTCTGACACAACAACAAGAGGAGTCATTATTGTCATTTTTTGTTCAAACAGGAACTTCTTTTGCTAAGCATGGAATTTTTATTTATTTTGCAAACGTTTTGGTGCAGATAGTAAAAAAGGAAAATTACTCTGTAATTAATGCTAGGGGACTTAATGTATCACAAGTGAGTCTTGAAGGCCTTGCCTCTCTTGTTTTTTGTTGTTTTGTTGTTGTTGTTTTGTGTCAAAAACAAACCGTGATAGCATTAACAGAGACAGCATGAGAGATGGAGAATGAGAAGGGGTGAGACATCTGCAGGTAAACTTGAAATGTTTTATTGTCATTGTCTGCAAAGGTCTTTTGACAAGAGAGAGAGAGAGAGAGAGAGAGAGCTAGGGGATTGGCAATGGAGAGAGGGGGAGAGAGAGGGTGGGGGTATATAAAGAGAAAGAGGGCACATACACTGTATACGGTTGCAGTATCGACTGATACCGATGTCACGAGAGTTGTTTAAGAGAGAAAGAGGAAGAGTCTCTTCTCATCCCTTAACTTAACAGAATTCTCCAAAATAGTGTCGTTTGCTTTAGACCATAGGATATTTTGACGCGAGTCTATTTTCGAACGATGCTGCACAGTTACTGAGCGCTCTCAAAAGAATGTGTATGTATGTGGTGTGGGGTATGTGTGTTTATACCTAAATGTGTGTGTGTGTGTGTGTGTGTGTGTGTGTGTGTGTAATCAAAACCAACAATACAATGGTCTGGTGTGACGTTCCAATAATATGTTATGTCTAATGAGTTCAAGACCTGCTTCTGTTTTGATTGTCCACATGTACCCGAACCCATCGTTCGCAGTTGGACTTGCCCGTTCGCATTTATCCTCAGGCACCCCTGCTATTTTAACCGTTGAAAAAACGTTGAAAGGAGGGGCAGACGAACTTTTCCTGATGCAACCAATATCAATCAATCAATCAATCAATCAAATCAATCAAAAACACTTTATTAATCCACATGGAAATTAAGTTGTGCAATCACAGGCTCATTGTAAACACTGGCATAAAATCATGCGCAACATAAGAAGAGATTAAAACTAGTCAAATAAGAATTCCCAATAGCTGACGATATACTAACCCCCCCACCCCCCACACACACATACTCATGTTAAGACAATAGGGTATTGCACAACAATATTAACAAATGAAAACATCCAACAACAACAAAACAAGGGTATAAGATTACTAAAAATGACATGCGCGCACGCACGCACACACACCCCCACACACACATACACACACATGCACACACACACACACACACACACACACACACACACACACACACACACACACACACACACACACGTTAAGACCATAAGGTATTGTACAACAATACATAAATAAAAAAAACATCAAGGGAATAAATCGTATATATAAGTAAAATGCACACACACACACACACACACACACACACACACACACACGCACGCACACACACACACTCACACACACACAAACAACGTATGCATGCACATAACATATGTCACGCCAATAAGATTAGAACATTAACATTAAGATACATGAAATCCAAGTAAAATAAGAAAATATTTAAAAATCACTTCCGATCACACACACACACAAATGCTTGCTTGCCCGTGCTCACCCGCTCAGTCCCACATGCACGCATAATGTCTGCTCCCATACACTCGTCTGCTGGTGAAGTTCAGGTGTTGCTGTGGCGAGGGGGCTTGGGGGGTGGGAGGGTTCACTCAGTGTATTGGATGTTTTGATTGTGTGCGCGAATGGCTGTAGGAATAAATGAATTAATGTATCGAGATGTTCTTGCGCGTGGAGCTCTAAACCTACCACTTATGTCTGACCTTCTGCTATTAATGTCATCATGTAGTGGGTGTCTTACGTCGGTCAAAATTGTTATTAGTCTGTCAGTCAGTTTTCTATTGTGCATGTCGCTAAAGGTGTCTTGTCTTATACCCACCACCCCACCCGCTTTCCTAATGACTTTTTCCAACCTGTCTTTGTCATGTTTGGTCAGGTTTCCCCCCCAGCACACGGCTCCGTATGTTAAAACACTACAGACAACAGATGTATAAAACATTTGGAGCATCTGCTTGCATACATTAAAAGATTTCATTTTTCTAAGACAGTACATGCGACTGTTGCTCTTTTTAATGAGTGCAGTTGAGTTTTCATTCCAAGACAGCTTATTGTCGATTATCACACCGAGATATTTGTATGAGTCTACTTGTTCGACCACTGCATTTTTTTTGATGATTTTACTTAAAGTTGATTTCTTTTTTCTGAAGTCGATTACAAGCTCTTTGGTTTTGCCAACATTCAGCTCAAGGAAATTTTCTTCACACCAGTTCACAAACCTGTCAATTTCTCTTCGGTAGTCAGTGTCATCGTCATCAGTAATAAGTCCTGTCAGTGCGGAGTCATCTGCAAACTTAACGAGGGGACACGAATTGGTCAGACTTCTGCATTCAGCCGTATACAAGGTAAAAAGAAAAGGCGAGAGGACTGTACCTTGTGGTGCACCTGTGTTTGTGAAAGAGACAGTAGACATAAAATCATTTAATTTTACAAACTGAGGCCTTTTAGTAAGATAGTCTAAAACCCATAAAGTCGTCGGAAAAGCGAAACACTAAAAAGCACGAGCCTGCAAAAACACCGTGTCGCCACTGAGCGCAGCGCCACCTCTCTCCCAGAGGAGAAATAGAAGAAAGCTTTAAAAACAGAAGAGCTACATTTGACGATCGTACAACCTGTTGTCTGTACAATACACACGTTGATCCTGATTGCACTCTTTCAAATTTGAATAATTTTATGGTTACGTCGGAAATAATTTTCAATGGTTTTCAATGGATTTCAGAATGATTCTTCGTACGCCAGTGTAATTCATTGTCGGAATTGGCTAGCAACACATGAGAAAATGCTGTGCACGCACCTGCGCGCGCGCACACACACACACCAACAAACAAGCACACGCATACACACAAGCTCCCCCCTTCCCCTCCCCCCCAACACAATATGTGCATACATATACATACATACATACATACATACATACACTTTACACAGACATGCATGCGTGCGCGCGCGCGCGCACACACACACACACACACACACACACACACACACACACACACACGCACAATATGCATACACCTATATACATACACACGCGCGCGCACACACACACATGTATACACATAAACACTAGGACACACACACACACTCTCTCTCTCTCTCTAAACACACAGACTCGCACACACTACACACACACGCACACACACACACACACACACAAACTACCGTACACAAACTAGCGCACACAGTGTGTACACACACACACACACACACACACACACACACACACACACACACACACACACACATACGAATCAATCTATTTATTACCTATGTGCCCCTCGCCTCTCTGTTTATGTCTCTGTCTCTCTCCCCCCCCTCTCTCTCCCTATCTCTCACTCTCCCCCCTCTCTTACCACTCCCAGAGCAGCCTTTCTTGGACACACAGGTATTAGGCCCAATTTCTATGCACCCCAGTATCGTCGGGTGACGTCAAAGACCAAGAGAATAGACTCACGACTGGTGCATTGCCTGTGTCCAAGTACAGAAATTCACGGTTGAATAAAGTCACAGAAGACGGCATAGCAAATATTCCACAATCACGATCAATAGCTGTCTGGAAAAAACAACTTGCTGGCCTATCCATTTTTATTTACAGTTTGTGTTACCTGCTTTTCATAACCTGTTTGAAAATACCCCCCACCCCCGCCTTCAACCCCCTCCCACAGGCCCTACAGCGCGAAACCGATACGCACGCTTGTCATGGCGCCGCGCACAAGCGTATAATTGCATACACACACACACACACACACACACACACACACACACAACACGCGCGTGCGCATGCATGCACAAGCACGTTCACCCCCTTCTCCCCAGTCAGTGACACTGATTTGTCTGTTGCTGTTGTTCTTTTCTTTGTGTGTGTATGTTTGTTTTTTTCTCTCTTTTTTTCTTTTTTTTTTCTTTTTCTTTTTTTTAACCCTATCACAAAGGATGTTTTCGGGTGTGGCCTTTTTCTGTCAGTGGTACTGTTTGTGTTGACGCTGCGGTGAACACCACAGTTCGTCCATTCCGCTCTGCAGTGTTTGAGACGGTCTCTTTCCATTAAGTCTTCGTGTCTGAGAACCCCTACCCCCTCGCCCCCTACCCCTCACACACACACCCACACCCCCCCCCAACCCCCCAACCCCACACACACCCACACTCCCCCCCCCCCCCCCCCCCCCCCCCCCCCCCCCCCACACACACACCCCCAACCCCACACACACCCGTCTCTCTCTCTATCTCCCTCCCTCCGTCTATCTCTCTCCCTCTCCGTTTGGCTGTCGCCTCCCTCCCTCCCTCCCTATAATCATGTGTATCTCTTTCCCTATCTCTATCTGACAGTCTCCACACTTTATCTCCCCCCAGCCCCCAGCCACGCTCCCGCCATCCCTATATCTCCCTCTGTCTCACAAACACACACACACACAGTCTCTCTCTCTCTCTCTCTTTCAAATTGCTTGCACAATTTAGATTAAAAACTCTGGGCTTTAATACCAACAACAACAAAATTTTATGCCAGGTACGTCCACGAATTATCCATGTATTTTGTGTATCTCCAAAGTTATGATGAAATTCATTTTATGTTTGATTGTAAATCATAATATGGTTTGGGAAATTAAAAAAAAGTGTTACTGTTGAAAAAGATTTTGCACAAATAGATGATAAGGATATTAACATCAGAAGATCACGAGGTGATAATCTTGATGGCAAAATTTTTATCAGAAGCTTTGAGCAATTGAAGATTAGGTAACAACCACTACAAACAGATACAGAGTGTGTGGTTAGATAGGTTTGACATTTTTTTCTGTAGCCATTGTTGGAATCTGTTGCATTGATGAATGAATGAACGGAGTTCTTATGTGTTGGTTTCTACCATTTTTCTCCAAGGAAAGAACTTGATTGTTGTTGGGGTTTTTTGTGTGTTTTTTTTTTTCAAAATTCGCTATCACCATTTTCATTCGTTTATTCTAATGTTTGTTAGCAATTAAAGTATGTTGCCGTATTCACCCATGTGATAAGGATCTCATAAGGATGTCTAAGCTTCTAGCAAGTCTGCATTTTTCTCCATTTGCTCTTCAACAATATGTGTACAAAGAAAAGGCTCGGAAATACTGTGTGTGGTTTTGTGCCTCTGTGTGTTTGTGTGTGTCTCTGTGTATGTGCGTGCGTGCGTGCGTAAGCGCGCGCGCGTGTTTGTGTGTGTGAAAAAAAAAAATCTCTGTTTTTCGTCACCACTGTTGTTTTTTTTCCAGTAGATTTTCTTACATGTATGTGTTGATTTCTTCTTCTCCTTTCAGCTTCCGGTTCAATATGGCTGATAGACTGTCAGCGAGAGCTCTGTGTTTAATTTTGATTAATGGTTTTCAAGTTTTTTCTATTGTGTGAACGTGGTTGATGATTCTGAATTGTTATCCATCTTCGACAGTTTTTCTGTTTGTCAATTTGTCAGTGCTAATTGCTCACCTCTCAGCTGTTTCATCAATCGGAGAGTCAGTTTGCCCTTGATCACTTGATTCAATTCGTTAACGCGGTTTTCCTTCCCTTTCATCCACAGATGTCTTCAACTAATCTTTGTGTACATTCGAAGTGTTATTTTTTTGGTTTGGATCTGAAATTCTTAGAATTTGTGATCGCAGTTGCTTTTCTTTATTTTCTTTTGTTAGACTTTGAGACGATTCTGTGACGTTAAAAAATGTACGTCATTTCCCAGAGTTTGGAAGTGTGAAGTACATTATATTGTTCTAGTGTGCGTCACACACAGAGTACATTTTACGTCATGTCATGGTTACTTGACTTTCACGCAAGCACCCATTTCCTAATATTCTGAACTTGTATCTGAGTCTTTATCTAATCCATTTTAACTGTTTAAAATGACTAAAAACAATAAACGAAGTGTCTCAGTTCCATCACTTTATACCATTAAACATACATTTGATCCCTTTCGGCAAGTTATACGGCGATCCTTTGACCATCTCACTGAGCATGCCTTCATCCAACTTTACAAAGCACTCGTGAGACCGGTCTTGGAGTATGGCCACTCAGTCTGGCAGCCATCCCAGAAAACCCTCCAACGAGAGACAGAAGACATTCAACGCAGAGCCACAAAACTCATTGGCAAACTGAAGGACAAACCATACCCAGAACGCCTGTCAACCATCAAGCTGCCAAGCCTGGAACGCCACAGACGCAGGAGAGACATGATTGACCTCTACAAGTACATCACTGGTATCTACCACACAAGCCGACCCAACTTCGAGCTGCATGACAGAAGCAGCACCAGAGGCCACAGCAAGAAGTTAGTAAAGCACAGATTCCGCCTAGACGTTCGGAGTTCATTCTTTTCCGATAGAGTTGTGTCGGTTTGGAACAGCCTACCAGAGTCAGTAGTGTCCGCACCCAGCATGAACGCGTTTAAAAACAGACTTGACGCCCATTGGGCCAACCACCCAGCACTGTACAACTCCGACTGCAGAGCAGTAGACCTTGTAAGTGCAAGCAGCTGTGGATATGGCCAACATACCGACCGGTGAACTGACCTGCAACCACAGGTCTCAAACACCGACATCAAGTATCAAGAAAGTAAGTACCTTTCACAACAAAACGGAGATGCTTAGCACTCAGAAGGAGCGACAACCTTTCTTCTCCGCTACCATATTCAAGTCCAGAGTGTCCCAGTGTTTCATGTCACATGGCAAGACGAGGATAAGGGTGGTAGAAATGACCTTCCCAGTTACCTTGAAGGAGAAAGGTCTTCCGCTGGCCCAATAGCCCTTCCGTGCAGAGACGATCAGGCACTTACGAAAGTGACTTTTTTTTCTTCTTCACAGTGACCAGAGACTGAAAATCACCATTTACTACTCCACAAAGTCCTGGTCCTGGGTAAAAGTTGTACACCCTGGGTCAATGAAGAATTCAAAACTCTCAAGACATTATAGTTGAGTGGCCGTACGACAAACATGCAGGTAGAGAGACAGCCGAGAAAGCTATCCAGGGTACGAAGTAAGCACCAATCGTTGGTGCTGGATATGTGCGTATGTCCTTGTTTGCTTGTTTCTGTTGTTGTTGGTTTTTGTTGTTGTTGTTGTTTTTGGTGTTGTTTTTTTGTGTGTGTAAGTGATGATATAACAATTGTTTTTTTTCCCCATTGCTTTCTAATTGTTAATGGAATTTTCCAGTCACTCTTCTCATCCGTCGTTTTTATTATTTATCTTATTTCATATCTTTGTTTTACTACCCATTAAAAATTCGATCAATCAATCTTCTTCTTCTTCTTCTCCCCTTCTCTCTCTCTCTCTTTACATGATCGAGGGCATTGTGTAAAGACGAAAGCTGATTATCCATTTTATCCTCACTAAAATCTGTGTGTGTGTGTCTCTGTGTGTGTGTGTGTGTGTGTGTGTGTGTGTGTGTTGCTCCCTCAATCACCCTCCATCCTTCTCTCTTCCCCCTCCCCCCTCTCTCTCTCTTGCTCCCTCTATCACCCTCCATCTCTCTCTCTCTCTCTCCTACTCCTCTCTCTCACTCTCACACCCCCTCCCTCCATCTCTGTTTCTTCCTTCACCGTCAGTCAGCAGAACAAAAGGAACTTGGACAGACGGGAGTAGGGATGGATTGGGGGCATGTACGTGAAACTCACAACTCAAACTGGAAAAAAGGCATGAAAAAAAAATCATATAGTTATATCGATGACTCGGCCAAGAAGTAAAAAGAAGAAGACAGAACGAGAGTGAAGGGGGAGAACAGCAACAGCCATTCGAACAACCAAGAGACAAACAACTGACAAATACCAACAACAAAAGACAGGTCCGTATTACAGAATACTGGAGGTCCCAGTTTTTCGTTTTTCCTAAGATGGAGATACTGTTTCTGGTGGAATAAATATCCCAGAAAGGCTTCCCAGTAGGATGCACCCACGCTCGTACGCACGCACACACATTCACTGAACACACAAACATGCACACACACACACACACATACGCACGCTTGCACGTACATGCACATACACACGCACGCACTCATACACAAACACGCACGCACACACAAACATATATGCATACATACACACGCGCACAGACAGACACACACGCGCGCGCACACACACACACACACACACACACACACACACGCACGCACGCACGCACACACACACACACATACACACGTACACAGAGCAATACAGACATGAGTCAATCATTACCGCTGTACTTCGATTTCCCTTCAGAAAAAAGCATACAAAATACCAAGCGATCTATTTTCATAGCAGCAGGAAAAAGGAATATTAGAAACTTAGATAAACACACAGAGAGAAACGTTTCACTCACATGGAAGATCTCTCAGCTCGGGAAGAACAACCCTGGCTCTGCCTGTAAAGTGTCACCACCCATGTAACCATGTCAAGTCCAAATCGCACATATCAATACAGGGCGGTTTGCAGTCTATTTTGTTGTCGTCGAACGTCGTCAAGCACCCCCTTCGTTTCGCCTCCCTCCTAGCCCTCCCAGAATGACGTCTCTATGTGGGTGTCTCTGCCCCTCTCTGTCTCTCTCGGTCTCGGTCTCTGTATGTGTGTGTGTGTGTGTGTGTGCCTTAATGAATGTGTGTGTGTGTGTGTGTGTGTCCCTTTCTCTTTTCACAGTCACACACACACACACACACACACACACACACACTGATGCGCGCACACTGATACGTGCACACAAACACACACATACTCATACAGTGCACACGATATGGACTGGGCAATGGGAATACCAAGTCAGTCGGTGCAAACTGCCAACTGTTGAATACAACAAAGGGAAAAGTCACGGCTCACAGCATGCACTTTAAGAGAGAGAGAGAGAGAGAATGAGAAAAAGAGACACGCAGACAAAGAGAGAAAAAGAGAGTGCCTGTGTCTGCGACCGCGTTCGTGCTGGCGCACAGGTGGGAATTGGATTTTAGGTGCCAACATCTGTTGAAAAACGATGTATAGCCGATAGCGATTCAGTATCTCTTGTGATTGTATTACAAACCATTAAGCCTTTATGTAATTTGCTTACGTGAAAAGTGATCGGTGCTTTTGTGTGCGCATATATGTGTATTACATTCTGTTGTTGTTGTTTTCTTATGTTTGTTTATTTGTTTGTTTTTTTCTTTTTCTTTTTTGTATTTAATTTTGTCTTCTTTTCCACATGAATGTGAAGTGTAGCAACATTCCTTTCCCGTATTGTCATCTCTAACTTTTTGTATTCTGCTTGAAATGTTGAACGTTTGAAAGAAAAGAAACTGAACGATTCGGAAAGAAAGAAACGTGTCGATAAAAAGCAGCGGAGGAAGGGGTTTCAAACTGAACTCTGACGCGGACAGCGAGTACGGACAGGCACGGTGTGTGTGGTTGGACTGGAGACATACACGTGATGCCCGGGTTATGGAGCTCTTGTTTTTTAGGGAATGAATGGAGATTTTTAAAAAAAACATTATGGAAAATAAAAACTGTTCATTGTAAAATAAGACTTACTTTTCACAAGTGTCCAACGTTTCGGACCATAAGTCTGTCTGCAGAGACTGTTAATAATTGGAAAACCAGAATCAGAATCCACATCCGCAAAACCCTGTGACTGCAAACCCAGTGACAGCAACAAATGTTAAAACCTGTCCCATCCTTCGCTCTTCAAATCATATACCGACAGATTTCCAATTAACACAGACCCTGAAAACGGACCAGTAGTGCGAAACGTTGGACATATCTTATAAACAGTCAGTTTTGTTTTACGATCTACAGTTTTTATAAACTTTATCCATTTGGGTTTTCTTTTTTTTTCTTTTTTTCTTTAACTCAGCAATCTTGTTTTATCGTCGTATCTTTTTATGGAACAGACTTGCACGTGATCCGCAGCCGTATGCGTGCATGTGTGAGGCGGACATCCGTCTGACCGTTACAATTACATACTAGGGATTTCGTTTCGCACAAAAATTCACAAATAAGCAGCATTTTTACGATTCCCACTTTGTCAACAGTTTGAAGTTTTATTTGTTTGTTTTTTTCGTGACTTGTCTGACTTTTCTCAATTGCAGTCGCCAGTTTTTCGTGGGGCTTTCCGTTCAAAGCATTTTTTTAAAACCATGCTTACAAATGTTCCCAGTCTTTCTTAGACTTTTGTTGTGTTGATGTTGTTGCTGTTACTGCTGTTTTAATCTGGTAAATGAAAGATGTATTTTTAGTATATATATATATATATATATATATATATATAAACTAAAACACACACACACACACACACACACACACACACACACACACACACGTCGGTTATTAAAACTGGGATTTTTCTGGCATTGTTCCTTTTTCCTGTTGTGGACCCTGTATAAACGTATGTGAAGGGAGCACTGACTGTCAGTCAAGTCTTTCTGATCCAGCATGCAAATCGAGCACTGAACGACACTGTCAGGTATGAAAAAAGTGTAAAGTCATGTGAGCGATATGAAAATGCCGTCTGTCAAAACGTTGGGCATTTGGTGGCGAATAGGAAGCGAACGGGAGGTGGGTGCGTATGGTGTCAGACGAAGTAAGCGTACAAGAAACACACACACGCGCGCACGCACAAAATACGCATGCGCACGTGCACGGACGAGTGAACTGAATCACCGAAGAACTTGTACTGTTCACATAACATCTGCTATGCTGAAATGTTAATAAAAACCGAAAAACTATCGAGCCATTATTTCCAGTTTGTGTCAATTTGTGTTTCTATCTCCATGCATGTGCTCATCTCGCTCGCTCTCTCTCTCTCTCTCTGAAAACTGATTCACTCCGATATGAAAAGGGTTTACAATGGTTGATATTTTAGGAAGACATTTATTGGCCTTGTACCTCCGTAAAATCCGTCATTCACAAATTTAACCATTAAGAAAACACGCCTTATGCAGGCACCACAATTTAAACTGAATCAATTGACAAATAGCTCATTGCTATATCATTTTAAACAAATGACTGAAAATGAGATTCTCTCTCTCTCTCTCTGTCTGTCTGTCTGTCTGTCTGCCTGTCTGTCTGTCTGTCTGTCTCTGTCTCTCCTCCATCCACTCACCCACTCCCTGCACGCATTGTATGAACTTTATTGAAACAGTGTAACTGTTATTTTGAAATGAAACCAGACAGTATAAGTCTTTTTTTTTCTTTTTTTTTTTTTCAAATGGAACATTTTCGTGACAGTATACCAACAATGTCATTTAAACATTTGTCACTGCTTACATTTTTTTTAAAACATGCAATTGATCTGGTCATGTCGGTATGAAGCACTCAGTATTATAGAATTATTAAGTCATCATTTTTCATACTCTTGATTCAGACGTACGCTATATGCATTGAATAAACATTCTGCACTTCGGCAGTGACAAATCATTCAATAAAATGGCAATGGTTTAAAATAAGATAGTACTTTTTTCCCAGTGGGGAAACGTCACTTTTTCTTGGTGATGCAGCGTACAATTTTTCTCCAGGTACTGTGAAAGAGGTGGGAGGAAGGGTGTGGAGGAGTGGCGGCGCTTTTTTTATTCTTCTTCCTTTTTTGCGGGGTGGAGGGGGTTGGGGGGAGGGCCTCGGACATTTCGACATCAGTTTCTGTCGCCTATTCAGAGACGAGGTGGACGATAACATGCTTTGATGGTCTGTTCGGTGGCACAGTCCCTCTGGTGATCATATTCACCAGTTTGGGAAAATGGATTCAACCGCAAGTCACAGTGCGTTCACATCCTCCAACGATGGTTATTTGCCACAACAGAAAACAGTGACGGTTAGAATAAGTTACACTTATGTTTATGCGCTTGACATTTTGGTATATATCTAATTGAAGAAAGAGTACAGGGCACTGGGTTGGGGGAAAGGGGGCATTGCGAGTAGCGTTGAAAAATATACCCCAGGTGAATTGAGCACGAACATCTGAAAATACTGTAACGTTGACGGGCTTTGAAATCGGTCATCCCGCGCTGAAGGTTACTTGAATAAAAACTAATGGTTTGCCGTGAAATGTTGAAGTATGGTACTTCAGTATTTAGGGGTGCTTAATGTTGAATCGAGTTTCTCAAATTAACTTAACTTTAAACTATGTTCCACGAAACAATTCTCGCTGGTCATTGTCACTTATTTTTAAGGACAGGGAAACGCATTACACATGCTTTTGAATGATTAACATTTCCTTTTTAAAGAAACTTGCCACTGTTGAACTTCGTATGCGGCACTGAAGTTTTTATCTTTATTCTTTTCGGTGTTAACTAAATCGTTTTACAGCCCGGTTGTTTCCAATCACAGCATGCAACTTTTTATCCACATGTACCAGGAGTGACAATTCACTAAAATTAGTTTGTGCCGTTAACAGTAAAAACAATTATAAAAAGTAAAGTATCTCCACGTATTCATTACGAGAGAAGATCAAGGCGTATTCCATATAGTTTAGTTTACATCACGGAGCGTTTAAACTCAACAATTTTGCCGGCATTTTGGCAATGTTACAATCAGGAACCTTGATGCACACAAAACCCAGACCCTAAACTGTGTTCTGGGATTCTTTATGATTTAAGATACCGACGAATAATTTCAGTAGATACTGGGTGGATCTTTCAGCCAGATAAACATCTGATTAGCACGAGAGGGACTGCAGGGTACAGTTTATCTGTCATTGCTACAGCCGTCGTCCACTTCCGAGACAAAAGAAATAGAATAAAATGGCATCTCTAAAAAAACAAAACAAAACAAAAAACAACAACAACAACAAAAAAACACCTAGCACAGCCATCCACATCTGAACTTATGTTCATATATAATTTACATGGATCACTCACTACATTACATAAATAGCGAAAAGACACATTCTACATTGAGATGATTTGGGGATGAGGGGGGAGGGGGAGGTAAGTTTATTTCTTTTTTAAAAGTCTACTAGTTTTGGCGAAGAGGCAAGTGTGATTTGGGCATATTCCACTTTCCACGAACCGTTTTTTTCAGCAACGACTCCCTCCCCCCGACGTTTTGACACATGCTTTACTTCCATAGATCTGTAAAAGGTTTTCCAGTTGGATCTTCTTCGATGCCAAAATGATTTCTCAGAATCCACAGAATGTCGTGTTTCATGCCCAGAACTTCCATGCCGACAGAAAAGTCCCCAGCGTGCCATCGTTCCAAAGACCGGTAAATCGACTTTATCCCCTGCTTGTTCAAAGTGGAAGGAAGTTGATGGATGATTGGTTTAGCTTGAGGCATGAAGGCCTCATTTAAGCAGGCAGTCCTGAGAACCGTCAACAGTGTGGTCTCATGAAACCTGAAACCCCCCACGACATTAATGATGAAGTCGACATTGTTTTTTGCCAAGGCAGGACCTATCACCACATCAAGAGTTCCGGGGTGAAGCACACAGCTTTCCTCGATGCTGAGGATGCAGCTCCACTTGTCCTTAGCCGCTAGTGCTTTCAGGATCGCAGTCTGTGCTTTGACCTCGTGCTCGAGCTGCTCAGCTGTCGCAGGTGGCTTTAGCGGATCGCGATAACCAGAAGCCTCCCCCCAGTCTTTCGGGTTGTCCGTGCCCGAGTTGTCTTCAGCCTGCCGCTCAGCCTTTACCTCCGTTGAGTTGTCTGGCGTGTTTGAGCTGTCTTTAGCCACGTGTTCACCCTCTGCCTCTGTTGAGCAGTCAGGAGTGTCCGAGTTGCCTTCACCCAAATGCTCAGCGACTTCCTCGGCGGAACTGTCGGTGATGTTTGAGCTGCCTTCAGTCATGTTGTGCTCGTCCCCCTCAGTAGAGCTGATTGGAGTGTCTGAGCTGCCTTCCGCCTCCAGCTCCGTGAAGCTGTCTGGGGAAGTCAAGCTCATTTTTGCTATCTGCTTGTGTATATCCAGCGCCACTACTTCAGAGCTGTGTAGAGTATCTGAGCTGCCTTCAAACGTTTGCTCAGTCTTCACTTCGCTGCCCTTTGTTATCCGTTCATCCTTCGGCCACTTTGTCAGCTTCTCTGCAGTGTTTGAGCTGTTTTCAGACATCTTGGAGTGACTGAGCGCTGTCTCAAAATGCCTGGAAAAGCATGAAAAAAAAAAATCAGTTACAACAGACGCATGGTCAGGTTTGTGCGAAATGTACCATTTCATACTATGCATTATGTACTTTATAGGGTCTATTTGCTGAAAGTATAACTCCTTCGCATCAGTAAGATCGTGTTTTGAAAAAAAAACTTTCAGGTTTCTATGAGTCAGATTTTAATCAAGAAAAATCGTATACATTTTTTATCGACCAAAGTGGTTATGGACTGTGTGAATGAGCATGCATCTTAAACGATTCTCGTGAGAACATATTTTCTCACATTGTAAAGATGGCAAACTTAATGGAAGTGGTGGTGATAGTAGTGGTGGTGGTAGCACAAACAAGCAGGTTGAGAGATACAGACACCTGCAGTTTTGATCAGGAAATTTGAGCAGCACTCCCAAAGACGCATCCATGAAGTGGATAACCCTTGACTGTGTGGGTCCTAGTGTTCCCATCTGGACCCTTAGCACACTCAGATCTGGGTATCAGCTGGGCATGAGCCGGAAAAAAACGAAACAAACAAAAAAAAAACCGCCTCTGGGGATCGAACCTACGTCCTCCCAGTCGTCAGTCCGCGGCGCTAATCACTTCGCAACGGCGGCTGGCTGAATCGGAAACTTTCGTTTGCAAACTGATAATGCGCGTAAGACAAACCAGAGCTAGAAGCGCTTGGGTTTTAAGGGAAACTTAAGTGACAATCCAAGAACACAGTATCAAGTTATTACAATCATTGTACATTTTTAAGCGTTTTTATTTTGGATTAAGGTAGTAGCATGTGATGAATATCCCGTGGTTGTTCATTTTGTTCCTTTATGTTTCATATCTGTTCTCAGCTGACCGAAGAGTCAATCTCCGGACAAAAAAAAAAGGAAATCCACACAATGGGCAAAACTGTAAAAACCAATTTTAAATTAATTTTACACTAAAAATGTTTGCTTTCTTCGGGAACGAAAAATCCCTGATCGTGGAAAGGGGGAAATCGGCAGAGTACAGTCCCTTCCGCAACCAATCCTTCCCTCATACCCTTATTCTATTTCATGTATATGTTTAGCCGTTCATCTTTCATTGCTCATTTCGGCACCGCCGTCTTCGTATCTTGAATTGGTATATGCACTACAATAAAATCCAGATAACTGCTCTTTCATATTTACGAAGGAAAAAAATCCTCTCTCCGGTCTTGTTTGTACTCTTCTGAATTAAGATTTAGGAGAGGGGAATACCTGAACAGGAAATGTTTATTATTAACGAATGTCTAGAAGTGGACACAGCAGAAAAGCTGACGACTGTAGGAGGCTACACTTACTGTAGTCATTTAAAACCAAACTGCTGTATGTTACGTGTGACAGCATATTTAGAAAGAAAAAAACCCATTTTGGGTAGGATTTCCCTTCGATTCTGTCGATACATTTTCCCATGCTAAGTATTGAAATAATCAGTTGGGTGAATGTAACCGACGTGTACTGTGCATTTACATTTTTGGAGCACTCCCATTTGTTAAAATGACCAAAAACAAAGGTTTTTCAAAGGACTGACTACATGTTTGCGGGAGCGTGTTATGTCCATCGTAGTATTTAGTGGTAATGTCATTCACATTGTCAGCAAAGTTGAAGGGGAGGGGGTGAGAGAGGAAATCCCTTCAGAAATCCGTTTACAATTGTTTTGTGTTCTTCCCTTCCTCGTTTTGCTTCTGTCACAGTGCAACCTCTTAAATTACTACTACTACTGGCAATATCCACATTTCATCCCTGTATTATCACTACTACTACAACTACTACTACTACTAGTACTGATGATAATCATAATACTGATGATAACGTTAACAGTAACAATCATAACGTGATGATGAGAAGGAGAAGGATGAGAATAAGAGTTTATTTTACATTGCGCTTTTCCACGTAAAATACGCCCAGTTTCGCTGTACATTATAAAAATTGACAAGCAAAACATGCATTGGTTTTTAACGATAAAATGACAGCTTAGAAACATACCCCTGCATAGACATCCGGCCAAACATGAAGTTATAAAGGAACACACAAAAGCATCACGCA
Source organism: Babylonia areolata (assembly GCF_041734735.1). Taxonomy (NCBI): domain Eukaryota; kingdom Metazoa; phylum Mollusca; class Gastropoda; order Neogastropoda; family Buccinidae; genus Babylonia; species Babylonia areolata. Next base: position 23,841,131 of record NC_134878.1, read on the forward strand.
CAACGTTCAACATAAACATGAAACATCACATTACCTTAGTGATATAATCTCATATCTCAACACCAGTTATCACTATACTTAAAATCTTATTAAAATACTTAAAACCAATCGCATGCATCACAGTGCCCAAATATTACAACACCAAGATCATGGTCGATGTCCCATTACCAAATTTCACTATTGATTTTTTTGTTTAAGCTTTCTTACCTGTTAAGATAGTCGAGAATTTTTTGTACTTTGGGCCAAGCAAGATGAGAGCACCTTGATTGTTGTGTTGCAGGTTCCGAACTGTAGCGACTCACTACGACTGAGATCACCCTCTGCTGACAACACACGTTCACCGACAATTCGACCCTCTGTGAAAACATTTTCGGAACGTTCTTGAATTTCGTGCATAGCAGTTGGGTTTGTTTTGTTGTTTTTTTACCTCAGAGTTTAGAGGCCCGTGTTGCATACAAATACAAGAAGTGTGTGTGTGTGTGTGTGTGTGTGTGTGTGTGTGTGTGTGTGTGTGTGTTTCACTGTCCGCGAGATATGCTTGTGTGCATTTTCTCATTGTCCTCAGATCAAGCATTCCCTTTCATGGTACTATTTCACGTTTAGTCCTTCGTTTGAGTTAGATGAAAAGACGGTTGGAACTGAAAGCTGATGAGAAATACAAATACACACTCTGCAGAAGATTTGGTCGTTTGTTTCAATTAACAATAACCACGCCTTTGTTAAATAAACTCCATTGGCTATGGAAGCCTTTGTGTTTAGCAGTGTCTTGTAACTTTTTTTGTGGTCCAAAATCATTTTGCTTTCTGTCAAGTGCCGGTCATATGCAGGATGTCAAGACAAGCTTCAATCCCTACAGAACAATACAATGTAAATGTGTGTGTGTGTGTGTGTGTGTGTGTGCCTTTGAAAACATTGAAGCTGGACATTAATAACAAAGTATAATAAATCAGAAGGAAAGAACGTGGCAAAGACAAGGGGAAACCGAACACTGACATGCCACAAGTCCTGCTACAAACTGTATTGAAAAGACACGCCAGTGACTTAAAGAAGGGCACAAGGTGCTTGAGAAAGAATGGCAAAGCGGAAATAATCTGGTTTCCCTGTCAGTTCATGCCTTCTTGCATGCAAATTCCGCTAAAATCTCGTGACTTTCTGCTGTGGTCATGCATTGTCAGTTCAGTGGAGCTGCGTAAGTTGAGTTGTTGTTGTTGTTTTTCTTCTGGGCGGAACATAAAACAGAGAACTGGGCAAACGGAACGCGAGCAATATCGTTCCACAGGTAAGGCCTATATATATAATCATTGTTATCACTTGTTGATATTGTTCGTAACGCGAAATAATGTTTGTGCTATACAACTTAATCTATCAATGAGAGCCAAAAGCGTTTGTTATTCTCGTGTTTCAGTTAATATATTGTGCTCTTCGGTAAAAAAATTAAGTGTGAAGGGGCATGGGAAAGGGAGCTAATTGAAATAAAATCAAGTTGTTTATAGCCCGGCCGACAACAAAGGATCTACTGCAGGGCTGGGAGGGAGGAATAAAAGAAATGGTTTCATACACTATACTGACAAAATATTGTTTTGATCCTTTCCATTCATGCATAAAGCACAGGGGAAGCAGGTCCTGTAGTTTTGGATCAGTGGGAGTTAGGTGTGCGAAGAGGCATTATTGTGACGGTGATTCATTAAGGCAGTACATGTTCCGGAATGGGATGGATGTGCCTGTTTTTCTGATCCCATTTCACCTCACTTTTCAGGAAACTGACACATCAAGTTTTCCTGACTTGACTGACTTGTGCGAAGCGGACGTGGCAACTGACACGCACCCGCGATGCCTTTCATGACAAGGAGAGCCGGGTCGCTTACAGATTTCGAGTGAGTAAGACTTCCATCCAACCCCCTCCCCTTAACAACCCCTTTAGTTATATTCCCTCCATTGCTGGAAAACCTAATTCATATTGCTGAAAAACAGTGTTCCTTGCTGTTGTTAATATTCGATTCTCGTGTTCAAGAGGGATTAACATACTTATGATTGTGTGTGTGTGTGTGTGTGTGTGTGTGTGTGTAGTTGTCATCAGTTGTTGCTGTCAGTTTAGGTATCTAAATAGATCAGTTTCACTTCCAAGGAGGTGTCAAAGCGCGCGCGCGCGCGCGTGCGGACTGATCCACATATACGCCACACCGCACCCGCTGTTAAGAAAGGGGGAGTATATATATGCCTTATCATTCGCATAAACCCAGCACGTTGTCCAGCCCTTGAGAGCCTACTTTAGGTTGCTGTAAACCATTAACGTAATTTAATAATGATTAAAAAAAAACACACAAAAAAACAACAACTTAACTTTATCCTTCTTTAAAAGAAACAAGAGATAGGGAACTAAAATCTTTACGTCATTTGGATAAACGCACTTCTGCCTCCAAGCAGTGCATGTTTGAGAAGTTGGAGAGAGGGGAAGCTTGGCTTTCCTTCATGTTGCAGACGGACACTAAACTAAACCCGTCACGTTTCACAAAGCAAAACCGGCGAAGGCGGAACGGGCCAGTATGGTTCAGGATAAAGCAAGGTTTGGGGTATCTTCCAGATTCATCGTACCTTCACTGGTTTACATAAAACATAGTCGACTACAAAGGCCATATCAAGGCCACCATCACAAGACAGGCACTGCACAGCATCCGAAACTTTTTTTTTCTCAGATGAAGAGGTATCGTTACATTAAAAACACATGAACTGTTTGTTGAGTTCAGCCATTGGAGATGGCTGAAGGTTGAATTTGTCTTTATTGTCTGAACTGATCTTTGATTAAACTAGATGAAAGCAATGGTGGAACTTACAAAATGAAGTTAGCTTGTTCTTCTCCTAATAACAAGACTAAGCCAGTTCAAGTCCCTGAAGTTTTTGGTTCTCTGCCTCCCCCGCCCCCGCCCCCGCCCCCCTCCCCCACTATTCTGAACTTCTCTGGGAATTATTCTAGCGCTTCTGTCAAGATCCGTTTGTCGGTCACCATGGTATTTGCGGCAGAAACGTTCATATGGTATGCTTTGTCGTCGTTGTTGACAGATCATTTAGTCCTTAAAGCACTGTAGAAACAGGGCATGTTCTAATTCTTAACCCACTGAAACGAATTCTGATCTTGCACCATTTTCAACGACCGAGGTATTGTCAGGAAGGAAATTCTAAACCCATGTGTTCATTTGGCAGCTCGTTCATTAAATGCATACCATGTTTCACTTCATCAAAAACCTATGAGAAATCCGGAACAATCTGGCCCCCATCTCATCCATTCTCTGGTGTCTCACATACTTCAACCATAAAGTCAAACGGCTGGGTCCCATGTGAGTGTCTGCGATGGGAACCATGTAGATAAGGGCAGAGATGTCATGTTTTTTCTTGATGTTCCTCTGGTAGCTGTGTTCATGTCTTGGCATCCTTTTATTCTTGCGTCATTGTGTTCGTGACGGAGTCCTTTTGATGGTGGTTTTTCGTAATGTGTGTTGGTATCCTCGTATTTTTTCTGTTTATGTGGATTTTAGTTTCATAGCTGTATTCATGTGTTTGTGTGGAAGTCTCTTTAATAGTTGCAATCATGTCCATGATTGTGTTTAAACGGTTGCCTTTTGATTTTTAGTCTGGAGCACACTTTGCTCTAGAAACAGGGGATATAACTCAATAGAATCATCATCATCATCATCGACGTAATTGTCGTTGTTGTTACAATCACCACAATAACAATTGCTATTTTCCAGCATCCTCCGTCCAAAAATGGCCGAGGGCGGCGGGCCTCTCCCAGAGACGGAGTGGGAGGTGGTGGAGGCCGCTAGAGAAGGGTGGTGGTGGCAGGTGATGATGGTCCTGGTAGGTCCTCCAGCCACGCGCATCTCCTTGAAGCGAGACGTTCAGAGACTGGTGCTGGAAATCGGCGTGCTCCAGGGTGCCTGGGTGTTCATCAACCATCTCGTCGTGAAGCGGTACCCCTTTGCTCCTCGCACTCTGGACGTGGTCCTCCTGGCAGCCATGAGGAACTGGCAACTGTTCTTCGTGGAATCCCTCATCCAGAATGTGAGTCTCCAGTATGATGAGTCGCTGGTGTTGAAGATCTTCCTGGTGTTTTGCCGCGTGCCTTACTGGCTGCCGAAAGCGCACATCGTACTCGCTCTCCTCCCGTTGGACATGAAGCGTTTTAGAGTATTTCTACTGTATTATAAGAAATTTTTGAATGAACGCCAGAGAAGCAGGCTTACCGCGGGTGACATGGTGAAAAAGATACCCGTAGACAGTCATGTCCACAGTCAGAGTTAGACACCGACGGGACAGTGTGTGCTCTGTTCGTTGGAGCCTTTTTTCTTGTGCTTCTCTTCTCGCAGTGGTGGGTGAGGTTCGAATTTTAAACTGCTGCATCAGTTCAGTGTATCTCGAATGTTCTGTCGAAATATTCTTATTTCTGATTTTTTTTTTTTTTTAATTTAATTTTGCGGGTACTACTAAGCAAGTTTCGCGACAAGTAAAGAAAAGAATTTGTGGATATATTTTTCGTCAAGTTTTACCTCTTATTTTAGATCAGTCAGTTGAGCTTAATACGAACATTTCGACTTCCAGTGTTTATTTTTTCCCATGTGTATATCGTGCACTTATACAGCCTTAATGACTCAGCAATTTTGTGTTTTATTTGTTCGTCCGAGAACCATTTGCGGGGAAAATCCAGATTTGGTTGCTTTTAAATATTTTAACTCTCGTTGGACCTTTTAATGAATTTGTCCTGTTTTGTAACTTGATTGGCAAAACCGCTAATTTTTTTAAGTGTTAAAGTCTTATAACAATATCTTTACAGGGACAAAAAGAAAATATGCAAAACACTATAAGACAATATTATAAAGCACCAGGATGGTTAACTGCTGGGATATTGTTCCTAGCAAAGAGTTTATGTATGCTTCTGTCATAAGCTGGCAGTAAAATAATGAAGTACGAGGGCATATATAAGTCATACTAATATAAAAGCAGTTTACTTCACATAGAGTATAAACCAACAGTCATACTAATACCACAGCAGTTTACTACACGTATTGTAAAATGCAAAACGACTACGATGTTATGCCATCCAACCTTTTCAATTAATTGTCAATATAAATAGCTAGCCCATAAAGGGTATGGGTAGTTTCATTTCTCGATTACAGCAACAAATTTAATCGAAAGCTGCAAGGGCTGTTGCGACATTAAAGACCAATTAGCTTCATTCTTAAGCCAAACAGGGTTAAGGTGGGCCAACAAAAACAACAACAACAAAAAGGACCTCATTTTCTGTATAAATATTGCACAAGCAACACACCTGTTCACGTTCACTGAAGACAGAGAGAGACAGAGAGAGACAGAGGGAGAGAGAGAGAATGATTAATCCGGGTTCTGACATCTTCGTTTCCCATATGGAATGGGGAGAAGTATGTGCGTGCGCGTGCACGTCTGTTGTTACATATGTGTATGTATCATATGTATTTGCTCGAGCGCGCGCGTGTGCACGCGTGTGTGTGTAGTGTATATATAACGGGCATACACGTGCACAAAGCGGGAGGAAGGAAAAAACTTGTTCTCTCTCTCTCTCTCTCTCTCTCTCTCTCTCTGTTGCTGCGTGATCACCATATTTTGTACTTTTGACCTCTTTCTAGGGGCCGGAGGCCTGGAGGTGTGAGGTTTTGTTCTCTCTCACACACACACACACACACACACACACACACACACACACACACACACACACAAGAACACCACTTTGTGTTTTGAGAGTAACAGTGCTGAATTTATCTGCTATTCGATTGAATATCATTCGTATGATATTGTCGGATTTCGACATCTCAAATTGTTTTGTCAGAGCCGCCAGGGCCAACAGAAATATTTGTTTTGGAGTTGGTATTGTACTCTTTAGTGACATATTTATCTCCAGCTGTTTTCTAATTAATATGTGCATAATTTGTCTTATTCAATGGCCAATTACAAACGAATGTGCACAAATAAAAAAGAAAAAAAGTAATGTGGGTGCCGAAGCAATTATTCTTTGTACTCGGAAAAACACGTGTGGCGTGGCTCATGTCACCAATTTTGGCTCGGTACATGTTGGCTAATAGAAATCTCATTCAACTTCTTTCTCGTCATCATCATTGTGACCATCATTACCATCCTTTCTTCTTCCTCTTCTCTTTCACAATCCTCCTCTTCCTCCTCTTCTCCTTTTTCTTCTTCTCCTCCTCCTGTTCTTCTTCTTCTACTTATTCGTCGTCGATGTTGTGTCGTCATTATCATCATCATCATCAACTTTACATTATCCAAAAATTTCAAAACTCTACTGCAAGACTGGTACTCAGATTTCTAATTATGTATGCGAATTGTTCAACCCCACTTCAAACTCTTCATTGGCTTTCCACCAAAGCACGCACTCATTACATACTTTCAGCACTGCCACTCCCTTTTCTCTGATAGCGCTTGTTGTCTCTCGAACCTTCCAGCAGCATACATCGATATACCATCATCACCTCCGTTCATCATCTAAATAAAAACACTGCATTCGACACGCTAGAGCCCGAATTCAATATGGAATTCACTGTCCCCTGAGATCTGTCACAAACAGTCTGTATGACAGTCGTGTCGGGCCGATTGGTCAAAGCGTTGGACTTTCAATCTGAGGGTCCCGGAATCTCCGTAACCGAGCCTGGTGGGTAAAGGGCGGAGATTTTTCCAATCTCCAAGGTCAACATATGTGTAGACCTGCTTGTGCCTAAACACCCTTCGTGTGTATATGCAAGCAGAACATCAAATACGCACGTTAAAGATCCTGTAATCCATGTCAGGAAACAAGAACATCCCCAGCAAGCACTTCCCCGAAAATAGAGTATTCATATATAGCTGAATCTCACACAGAGGTAAATCAAGGTGTAAGGTTCAGAGACGAAGAAACAGCGGCGGCCGACCGTGGAGTGTTTGAATTTGGGAGCGGGGAAACAGAGTGGATCTGAAGCTGATCATAGAGAGCGAGATATGATGTAGGTTAGAGGTGGAAGTAGCCACAGACATTGGAAGAGGCAGATAACATTTTGTTTGCACATTTATAACAGAGAATGCTGATCTTGTACTTTATTCTGCTTGAGCCAGGAGCCCAATGGAGAGATTGCAAGAGAAGATTGATGTGCTCAGATCATTTCTGAGGATGAAATGGACGGCAGAGATTTGCTTTTCGGACTTAATAAGTCTAAAAGTGGATTTGCATGTGGTGAAGGCGCTGAATGAACGAAGCAGGCGAACCTGACAAGAGAGAGGAATAACGGTAATCATCCAGGTTTCTGACTGCAAACTCTGTCCTGTTCTGCATGCAAAGCTCGTGAAAATCTCGTGACATCTTTTAGCTGTGGCCATATGTTGACAGTTCAGCACATGAGTTTGTCTCTATCTCTCTTTAAAAAAAATTCCGGAGGGGGTATACATCAAAACAAGAGGTTGAAGTCAACGACGCAAAATGGATCAAACCGATCTCGATCCGGTCTGCCAGGTTTGCATCAGGTAAAGTTGTCATTTATTAGTGGTAGTAGTGTAGGGACTGGCACTTTAACTGCATATGCCTTCCTGTGTTTCTTATGTCCCCTTCAATATATATCTCCTTTTGTTTGTGGGATACACATACGTTTTCATTTACTGTAATCCATTCGTCAAAATTAGAAACTCTTGTTTTATGACATGCGATTTTTTTCATGTGGAACTCTATCCGGTAGCAGAGATTCGTAATTTCTTTTCACATGTTGGTCTGTTCGGGAAAAAAATAATCTTTTTATTGGTTAAAAAGAGGTGAAGGGAAATCATCCTTATGTTATATTGACACGGTATTCTTCTGTGGTTCTCCTGTCTATCCGTTCCTATAACACAGGGAAACGGAGCCCTTCAGTCTTTGAGCCGATGGCGAGGGGTGCAAAAAAAGACTTTTCCTTAAGAGGTTTTGTTACACGAATCTTGGTCTAGATATCGGAATCGATTGATACTGATTGTCTGATCATTTACGGGTGTTCTCAGTCAACTAGTCGATAGATCAGTAAGATTACTTGGCTGGAAATAGCTGCCTGAAGCATGTATCTGACAATGTCCTCAGTCTAACGAAGTGTCTCTTTATGATATGAGAATTAGCTGAAGAGGAAACAAAAATGCCTCAAAGGCTCGCGGACCACATGAAATAATACGAAGTGTTAGGAGAGACGCCAGAAGAATTGTCCCTCCCACTGTCCTCCTTGTCTGATAACCCGGCAATATCCACATTTCTTCTCCTGTACTTTTTCCATTTATCTGACCGGAAAAAAAGTCGTAGATTGGTTAATGACATTGTAATATATATTCTACATTTCTTCCCCTCCGTTATGTGATTGGCCTTCTTTACGTCATTCGAGAGGGGGAGAAATAAGTATATATTACAATATTGTTTAAATTTACTTTTTTTCCGTCTTCGAAACAAAACTAAAATTAATGGAAGGAACACCGGGGAAGAAATGGGCATATTGCCCCAGATGATTACCGACCAGTCAGTTTCACTTGAATACCATATGACAGCCATTGCCGAAGAGACTGTGTATTGTTGTTCATCGATTGTACGTCTTTTCACTACGATTGATATTGGATGAAATGAAAAGAGGGAGGAGGGTGCCTGGCCGGGATGGTCTGTGCGCGCGCGTGTGTGTGTGAAATTCGGTGTACGCACGCACTCACACACTTATAAACTCTCACACTCACTCAACACACATACCCACACATTAGTAAACACACACACACACACACACACACACACACACACACACACTGTGCGATCGCACAGATTTGCATGGATGCCTCTTCAGCCCTTGCGTTCATGTCTTTGTGCAGCTGTTCCTGTAAGTTTATCTTGGACAGAAACCATTGACTTTGTAAAACTTCCCCCTTCATCTGGTTAGTTTTGAATAACACTGCCGCAGTTACTGGGGAAAGGGGTGTCGGGTGTTTTGTGGGCGAGGGATGGGAGATGTTCATCATTTTTCTCATCTTTGTTTATTATCATCGCTGTTTTCCAGTATCTTCGAAGACAGCTTGGAGGAGGAAAATGGGCGCCTTCCACAGACAGAGAAGGAAGTGGTCCTGGACACTTTAGCACAGCGCTGGTGGAAGGTGAAGGAAGTGATGGTTGGCGATCCGGCCAACCGCGTCGCCTTGTCGGCAGACTATCAGAAATTAGTCCTGAAAGCGGCCTGGAAGGGGAACGGGTGGATCTTCATCAACCACCTGGTCATGAAGGGGTACCCGTTTTGGCCAGACACGCTGGACACCGCCGTAGCGGCTGCCCTGTATAATGAGGATTTGACTTTTGTGGAGTCCATCGTCCTGAACAAATATTTCCAGTACATGTTTAATGAACGCACGCTCATGGATGTCCTTGAAGCGTTCTGCAAAGACTACCGCTGGATGTCCAGGGCTGCTGACGTCATCGCTCTCCTACCACCTTGCATGTTTGAGAAAACGATTATTTTGTATCATAAACATGTGAAACCTTGCCGGAAGAGCAGTCAGGAATTGAAGAAGAGTATTCTGGAAACTATTAAAACTCACTTTCGTGTTCCCATTGTCTTCATGCCTTGACGGCTGTTGCAATGAGTAAGGACGCTGTGTGATATGTTCGTCAGTGCCTTTTCTTGTGGTCCTTGCTCTCGTGAGCCAGATAAACGAATTTTACAAGCTGAAGAAGGTCCGAGTGCCTTCAGTCTTGTATCGATTTTTTTTTTCTTATTCATTGTATTCACTTTCTGTTGTGTAGATACTGCTTGGCAAATTGACCCCCCAAAAAATCCGGAAATAATAGAGATGGTAAATGTTCGTGGACATACTTGTAGAATAGTGTTCAGCCTCTTGTCAGTTTCGTTTACCAAGTAGAGCTTGATGCCTACCTATATTAATACTTCATGTGTGTGCATCTTACATGTATGTATACGTCTTTAACGACCTAACATTTTTACGTGTTTATTTTGAACTTTGATCATCATTCCGGAGAAAAGTGATTTTGGTTGCTTTTATTATTTTTTTTTTTAATACTTATGTGGGACCTTCGAGAGGATTTAGCTTTTTTCGAATAATGCGAAAAGCAAAACTGCTGACTCCTGAAAACTTAAGGTTTTTTTTTTTAAAACGGGCACATAGAAAAACAGAAACGCTATATTTCTTTTAAAACATCAAAGTATCCAAATGCTTCTGGGTGGTTCAGACCTGCTGGGATGATTTAGAAGAGAACGCCGTCTCTCCATTGTCTTCCAGACTGTATTGACCTTCACCAAACGTGCTGTAAAATAGTGGTGCATTAAGCACTCCTAAACTGCTGTCAGAATATAACCCGTTTTTAAAGAAATCGTCGGTTAGATGCAAGATGAAATTCATACGCGAGCGCACGGACACACACACACAGAAATCTCCACCCGAAATATGCACGCTCGAAAAACCGGGACCGTGTACATATTCATTGATGACTGTAACAGATACCACGGTTATTCCGATTGCATAATTGTTATGCAATAGTACAGCCCACGCTGTCCATGAGATAAGCACACACTTGATGTCAATTGTAACACCATGGACATAATGCCAGCATGTCGCAAACAAGACATAACGCTTAAAACTTGGTGATGATAGTCACAGTATATAATTTTTACGTAATAGCATATACCACACAGACCACTGTGATTCCATGTTTTATTGACCTTGATTAAACGTGGCTCTAAGATGTATTAAAACAAAGGTGTGTCCAACGTTGTTCCAGGGATTGTGTTTATTTATATGGAATTTGTTGGATATTTGCGAGAAAAACGCACGCACAGACTTTTTCAAGCATACACACATGCACGCGCGAACACAGTTTTCACATTTTGCCCCATGCAATTGATGTATTTCTGCAGCATGAGCACGTGCGTATGTGTGCGCGCGCTTGTTAACACATACGTGTGCGCGTGTGGCACACTTTCTCTCCCCGCTTGGGTGGTTACGGGGAGAGAAGAAAAACGCACGCGCACGCATACAACGCAAGAGAAAATTCATACGTGAGCGCACACCAGGTACCACACCCAGTCTTGCTCTGTCGTAAATCTTAAGCGTGCTGTACAAATGAGCCGGTGAACAATGTTGGTAACTGTAAACAAAACACGTATTTGGAACACAAACTTTTTTTCCCCCCATTTCACAAAAGGCGCGCTGAAGTTTATCCGGTCTCTTTGCCCGATTTTCGTTTGTTTTGTTGTCGTTTTGTTTTTGTTTTGTGCAGTTTGTCCAAACCTTTTCCAGCTTTTTCCATGTCGGAGATGGAACTAGTCCGAGGTCTGGCGTGTGTGTGTCGTGGGAACTGTGATATGAAGGAATGTTTTTGGGTTGTTTTTGGTTGGTTTGTTTGTGTGTTCCCCGGGGGGTGGGAGCAGAGCTGCGTGCGGGACGGGAGAATGCGAGGGAGATGGGAGGAGAGGGGGGGTAATGATTGACATGGCCAAGAACTGACTTTCCGCCAGTGAAACGTAGTTCAGTTTTCATTGACACACCTTTCTCGTGCAGGCCCGGTCAAGAAACATGACGTGAAAAGGCCGTGAACCATTTTAAATACCAGGTACAAACATTGCATTACTTATCCGTTATTGAGGTTTTTGTGGTTCAAAACCCGATATTCAGACTAACATTTCAACTGTTGAGCTGAAGCCCTTTTATGGCCGCAAAGAACGGTTGCACTTTTTAATCCGAGACTATCGGCGACACGGATTTTATTTCAAAACTATAAAGCATTACTTTTCAGACAAGTTGTGTATCTCAAATCTGTCATTGTCATTTGTAAACATAAGCCGCCGCCGATGTTTTTGTATTCCGAGGATGAGCTGCGGCTAAAAACTTGCTACAGCTCAATTCATCCAAGCACAAAGCATTTTAGCTCCACAATTTGAAATCAAGTTTGCCAAATGTACATTATTTTGCACCACTGTTTTTATGGTAGGCTTTTAAAAAAAATATTTATATATTTTTTTTAGGAGTATCGAAAGCAAGAAATGCAAGATTCTTCGACCTTGTATTTTGATGCACATGTACACGCACAAACCAGTGTGTCGAACTAATTTAAACATTGAGGTCAATCTTTATTTAAACATTTGACTCCATGAAAACATTCAACATGCGCACAATAATATAACTGAAAACAAATCTGTGTGAATCAAAAGTGACATGTAACATACAGAACGCTTGAGGTGAAACATTTTGCAGCGTGTACAGGAGAAAGGATTGGAATTTCGAGGACATTTATCTCAAGTGTGAGTAAAGTTGCACTTTGAAGCGCACAGACGCCTGTTCCTCGCGTAATCAATAATAGCATCCTATATATAGATCATATGGAGATACCTACGAGTGACATTCCCTGGTCCTATTGAACGCTCAGTTTAAATTGAGTTCGTTTTCGGGAGGTGGTAGGTTGGTAAAAAGTTGTTTTACTTGGTTTTAAGAACTGTAAGGATATGGCGAGTTGTTTCCATCGTAGTGAATTCTGGCTCAACAGATGAACTTGCCACTTCTTGTATACCGCTGCCAGATGAATTTGTTAAAAGACTTTTTAAAATGAGTTTAAGCTTGGTGCCAGTAACAAGTTAATCTTTCACTGGAATTTTAAAACACAGACCTAGCTACCATCCACTGAGCAGTTGTTCCAAAGATTGTCAGTTTCACCTTAGCAAAAAAAGAAAAAAAAGTACAAATTCTAAGTACTCGGGTGTTAAAATTGACAGCCTATGCAGTTTCACGATGCATTAATGCGGGCAATTCTACACTTACAAGTTTCGCGCAGAACTAAAAGAAATATTTAATGAATAAAAATCTACCAAACAGCTTTGCAAATGTTTTGACAGGTGGCAGTCTTTGCTAGAGATCTTGGGCAAAGGTCTTTTCTGGCACCAGTTATTTCTTGCAATGTTCACCCGCTGGACTGAGATAGCCTTAAGATTCTGTTCCTTACGGAGGGGCATCTGATGCTCCAAGCTTTCGGTCCTCGCCATCTTAGTCGGCGGGCTGGAAACGAGTCCTCAACGCGTTCAGTATGTTCATCACCAGCACGGGCTCGTTGGTAGGACGGTTGGACAGAGGGAAGCACACGTTTCTGTCCAAGTCAACGACGTTCGTGTTGTCAGGAAGCTTCAAGAGCACCTGGTGTGCCTTGGTCAACCATTGGTCTTCACTCACGAAGAACTTCATCACGCTGACCAGCAAGTCTGGATCAAACGTGTACTTCGTCCCGGTCAAGACAGTCTTATCCATCAGGTGGAGGTTTTTCGTTTGTATGGCGAAGTCCAACACCTTGTCCAGTGTGTCGGGCTCGAACTCGTACCCTCCAGCAACAATGTCGGTGATGAAGTCCAACTTTTCGTTGCGCAGTGCCTCTTCCAGCACCACATTCTGGCTCTCTTTACTCAGTTTGGTGTGGCGATTGGGATTCCCCACCATCGCATCCTTCACCTCCTGCCATTTTTTGTTCACGAGCAATGTCATCACCTTCTCCTCGGACAAGGCACTCGAAGTCTCACAAGGCATCTTGGGTTTTCTGGAACCGAAAGATACAAAGACACAAAGTCAGAAATGTGTAACCTCATCTGAAGCTAAATCATACATTTCCGAAAGGAGTTTTATTTTTATCAGTTATGCATACATTAATGCGGTACTGAAGACGCTTTCATTCCTGCACAGTCATGTGCTCATAAATAGCACCAGCACCCCGCTCTGTGCGCGTGTGTTCGACTGCGCGTGTGAAGGTGCGCGTGCGTGTGCGCATGTCGTTGTGAGAAAGTTTAATGAATGACAGCCTAAGGTTTTTGCAGTTCCTCAGCTTAAAGATGCCAGGAAAAACCTGTTAAACTCAACTACCACTTACATTTATTTTGAAGACAGTGCGGATCGACTTAACTTTCGTTTAAGAAATCACAATCCAACTATCAAGCGATGCAGCCGTATATTTCTCAAAGGAAGCATTCATTGGCGCTTAACTTCAGAGCTGTAGCTGCCTTTACGAAGGATTGCGGTATGAGTCTAGACTTCGGCAAGGGAACAACGTGGTTTTTTTTGTTTTTTGTTGTTGCTGTTGTTTTTAGTATGTCGTTTTTGGAAAGCAACACTCGTCTGAAATGAAAACTGCCACTGCAGAGGAAAAAAAGTTGTTCCCACCCTATGTCTAAAACCGTGTTGCCTGTTCCCAAATCTGCAAGAACCATTGTTGCTGTTTTTAGTTGGCACTTCACCAGTACACTCTGCAGCTTGAACATAATCAGCTTCACGATTTGACAAAACCAGACAATCCACTCTTGAGACAAAGCAAAACTATCATTTGCAAATTTTGTTTCTATGAAAAACTTGCACCTGATCTGTGTTCATATCTGCTATGTTTGTGAGTAGCTCACACTATCTTATGCGCGGTAGTTTTATGTTTATCTAGGAAATAAAAATGAAAATACGTGCCCGTGTAAATGAACGATTAAAAAAAACCGATATATACAGATAAGGTGTATGGACGTGTGCTGCCGGGATGTGTAAGGACTGAAGATGATCATACGTCGTCAAGATTGTTATAAATAAATGTATAGATGAATATATACAGAGAGAGACATGGGAACTGAATAAAACAAACCTATCCCAGAATATGGAAACAATGTATGGTACGCAACGCAAATAAAGTCAGTCACAAGCCACAGAACTGGTTCAAAGAAGAACAAAGCTGATCTATAGCATAAAAGATTATTCATATCAAGAAAGATTAAAGTACTTACAACTACCATCACTTGAAGAATAAGAGGGGACTCGATACAGACGTACAAAATATTTAATGGGTTTGACGATGTAAACATAGCATGCTTTTTTTTGTACTCCAAATGTAGACACTACAAGAAACAGTACAGATAAAATATTTAAACAATATTTCAGAACAAATTTCAGAAAGTTTACATTTAGTAACAGAGTAACAAATTATTGGAACAAATTAATATGAAACGTCCACCTAGTATAAATACTTTTAAGAACCTCATAGATAAAAGCATGAGTTATTGACAAAAACGAAATACGACTTTGATGGATAAAATGACTGAGCTAGTCAACGACCTGACCAACAATAGAAAGGAGTAAAATCTGAAGGGGCATAAAAAGTCAAAAATAACTGGTTAAGTTGTATATAACAACGCCCCAATGAGCCTGAAGAGACGCAAAGAAGGCCAGTCAAGGAGTGGAGGGGAAGAAATGTAGAGTATATTTTACAATGTTGTTAACCAATTTTTATTTGCAAGTTTTTCCGTCTTATAAACGGAAGAGTAAAGGGGAAGAAATGTATTGCCCAGGTCCAGGCTATTACCACTACCATAGACCACTTGTTCACATGACTAGCTCGATTATCTTCGTAGTTTTCAACCGAGTATTCTGCATTTTATCTTAACGAAACTGGCCTTAACCTTTGTCGAAACTTATTACGAAAGTAAATCTTCCTTTTGGTTAAATGCTGTGAAAGCATGCACTGAAAGAGGTGGTGCGGTCTTTATACACGTAGTAAAAAAAAAAAAAAAAATGGAGATGCTTTCCTCACACATTAAAAGCAGTCACTCAAAAAGTCATGGAGGGAATGAGACAAAACCCCGTGCTGCTCTGGAACGAATAAAACCAATGATTTTTTATAATTCGTGCTCAGCGAGGTAGGTGGCAGAATGGGACGCTTATCTGATAAAATATCCTTGGGGGTCTGGGTTTGAATCTCGGTCTTGTCCTTTCTAGTTTGACTTGGAAATCAAACTGAGCTTCTGCGCATTTGGATGAGATGTTAAACCGAGGTCCCGTGTGCAGCACGCATTTGGCGCACTGAAAAAGCCGGCCATGGCAACGTAACTGTTTGTCCTCCGACAAAAGTCTGTAGAACAAATTCACTGATAGGTATACAAAACCAAAAAAAAAAGGGGGGGGGAATATATATATATATATATATATAGAGAGAGAGAGAGAGAGAGAGATGACGCTGTCAAGGCCTGACAAGAGTATTGGGTTATGCTGCCCGTCAGGCATCTGCCTGGCAGGTGTCTGGTATACAGATTTGTCCGAACGCAGTGAAGCCTCATTGAGAAACTGAAACTCAGTTCGTGCGGAAGGTGGTATAATGCAGTGGACAATTAATTAAACATGTGTACTGGGGGCGGGGGAGTGAAATGAAAACATTTCATTGCTAATTTCAAAGTTTCGTTCATAGTCCAGATTTTTCCCACGTGCAAATAATTTCTGACTACACCAGAGACAATGGTGACTCTGAAACGAAGCGCGAGAATCGTGAGCATTCCCAGCATCCCAGAATCTCTAAGCTGAAGGTACTTACCAATATGGAAGTAAAAATCGTACAAGGTATCGCACGGTCAGCTGCCGTCGTTCGTCTGCCACTGACACACAAACTGCAAGAGCTGCTGAAGTGGTGAAACTTCACCTCCCGATTTCTTGTCACAAGCTCTTCGTTTTTGCTAAGTTTTGCTAGTTTAGGAATCTTGAAAATCACGGGACATACGTCAGATTTGTGAATTCGGGATGAAATGTGACGGAAGGTGGAACAGGGTGTTGGGCGGTGAGTGAGGGGGGTGTGGGGGAGGTAAAAAGAGAGAGCATGTGTTTGAGTGTGAATATGATAAGAAAAACAATTAGCACAAACGTTTGGCCAAAATATGTCTTGAACCGTGCCTCTCGGTTTGCCAAAATTTAATAATAATGATAATATGGTATTTATATAGCGCTGGATCTCGTGCAGAGACAAATCAAAGCGCTTTCGCACCAGTCATTCACAAGCATGGATAACTCTAAAACTGGAGAAACTGAAGACAAGGAAGAGGCAGGGAAGGCGGGCTATTTTGGGAAGAGGTGGGTTTTAAGGCCACACTTGAAAGAGTTGAGTGTGGAGACTTGGCGAACCGAAAGAGGAAATTCATTCCAATTGCAAGGTCCAGAGACAGAGTAAGAACGGCGGCCAACAGTCGAGTGTTTGGGTATGCGTAAACAGAGTGGATCCGAAGCCGATCGTAGTGAGCGAGATGGAGTGTAGAGGTGAAGGCAGCCACAGAGATAGGAAGGGGCAGATTTGTGAATACATTTATAACATAGACTGCTAGTCTTGTACTTTATTCTGTGTGAGACAGGGAGCCAGTGGAGATGTTGCATAAGAGGAGTGATGTGCTCAGATCTTTTCTTTCTGAGGACGAGTCAGGCAGCAGAGTTTTGTGTGCGCTGAAGGGACAGAACAGATGAAGCAGGCAAACCAGACAATAGAGAGTTACAGTTGTCAAGGCGAGAGAAAATGAGAGAAACGACAAGTCTAGATGTTGCGTCAATGGACAGATATTTCCGGATGGAACTGATGCGCCGCAATTGACAGTAGCAGTGACTGATAAGTTTTGCATGGAGAGTGTGTTGTCAAGGACAACGCCGAGGTTCCTGACTGAACTGGAAAGAGGGATGGATGTACTGCCAAGTTTGATTGTGTCAGTTGTGATGGAAGAGAGTTTTTGTTTAGTTCCTATGATCATTGCTTCAATTTTGTCCGCTTTCAATTGTAACTTATTTAGAGTCATCCAGTTTTAAATGTTCAGAAAGCAGTTGGATGTTTCTTGCAAGAGCGACGACAGTTTTTCGGGGGTATCACTCTTCTGGAGTTGAGTGTCATCAGCATAAGAATGATAACTGACATTATGGCGGTTGGTAATTTCAGCGAGAGGAGCAGTGTACAGTGTGAAGAGCACTGGGTCTAAAACATATCCCTGTGGGACTCCATGTTCAATTTTAACGGGTTCAGACAGGAAAATATCAACAATGACAGGCTGGAATCGATCAGTGAGATAAGATTTGAACCAGTTTAGAACAGTGCCAATTTTAAGTCTAAAAAAAAATTCCTGGAGTTATTTAATAATAATAATAATAATGGTATTTATATAGCGCTGGATCTTGTGCAGAGACAAATCAAAGCGCTTTCGCACCAGTCATTCACACGCATGCATAACTCTAATACTGTAGAAACTAAAGACAAGGAAGGGCAGGCAAAGGAGGCTATTTTGGGTTATTTGGTATATAATCATTCACAGAACCCACAAAAGAATTACACAAATGATTTGCTTTTTTATGTTTGAATGGTCTTTGCGAGAGAAGCGAGAAGAATGCGCATACACTTGCATGAGTGTGTGAGTGTGGGTGAGAGAGAGCTCTCGAGGGAAAGATATGCACAGAGAGACTTCTTCGTGTCTCCCTCTTTACTTTCTTTCTTCTTCTTTTTTGTTTTTTTTCTCAATGCAGATGTGAACGCTGTGTGCATAATATGTGTGAATGTGTGTTTGGGTTGTGTTGGTTGGTTGGGTTGGGTTGGGTTGTGCGTGCATATGGGTAGCATAATCATGGAGCGGGAGGAAGCAAGGCAAGGCATTTTGTTTTGTTTTTTTCATGTGCCATTGTGGGATAGAAACATTATGCATTAGCGGTTTGCTTGTTTGTTTGTTTCATAAACACCATATGAACAAAAGAGAGTGATGTCAAAACGTAAACAAACACAAAGGCTCACTCGAGTAAACAAGGAAATTCACCTTAACAAGTTATTTATTCCATTCGCAGTAGACAATTATTTTCCATATCAGTATACAAAGTTTTATTTTGATTAATCTGTAGCCTAGAAATGAGTGTGTGGAGGAGGCGGGTAGAGGAGGTGCAGGGTAATGTGTGTGGTGTGTGTGTGTGTGTTGGGGCTCATGTACGTTTATGTGTATTTGACTGTGCTTTCATATCTGTGAAACTGCATGTTTGGTGCATATCTGTTATGCATGTGTGGGTGGATGTGTGAATGTGTGTCTTCATGTTTTACATTTATTTGCTTATTTATCATCATTGTTGTCTTATTTATTTATTTATTTATTATTGTTGTTGTTATTATTATTATTACTACTACCACTACTACTACCTTTTTATATTACTGATAATTATTATTTATTAATTAATTTATTTATTTACTCATTTATGTACACTTATCTATTATTTATTCACCTTTTTTTTCAAGGCCTGACTAAGCGCGTTTGCTTACGCTGCTGGTCAGGCATCTGCTTGGCAGATGTGGTGTAGCGTATATGGATTTGTCCGAACGCAGTGACGCCTCCTTGAGCTACTGAAACTGAAAATGTTCCAGCTGGAGAGAGTATGAGGTTATAAAGTGTGGTTTTGTGTATATATGTATGAGATAGCATGCCGTAAGAAAGTATTGTTGCTATAACATACGTAGGTGTGTATGTAAATGTGTATGTAGGCTACAAATGTATGTGTTTACAGTACGTACATACGTACGCACGCGCACGCGCGTGTGTCGTGGGGATCCGTGCCTGCAAGCGTGCGTGCGTTTGTGTGTAACTTGAAATAACGGGAATGTGTGTGTGTGTGTGTGTGTGTGTGTGTGTGTGTGTGTGTGTGTGTGTGTGTGTGTGTGTTTTAAATTTTGCAGTATTGTTCTCAGTTCATGTAGAAGCAGCAGCAGCAGCAGCAGCAGTAGTAGTAGTGTCGGGACTGGCATTTGACTGCCTAGGCCTCACGGTCTTTTATATATATATATATATATATATATATATATATATCCCCTTCAATATCGGTCTCCTTTTATTTGTGGGATACACATATGTTCTCTTTTACATATACTGTAATTCATTAGTCAAAGTCAATAAATTTTTCTTTTAAATTGATGTTCATGTCAAGGAGATTTTTTAACACATTAGTATTTTGTGCAAGTGTAGTTTCGATAGGTAGTGCATTCCATATTTGTGAAATTCTATTAGCAAATGAATTTTTCCCTTGGTTAGTATTACAGTGCTCTTTACAAATTTTCATCATTGAATTTCTTGTACTCTCATAATCTGACATTCTAAAAATATTATTCACATTGACTTCATATAGCCATTTAATATTTTGTACGTTTCTGTTAAATCCCCTCTTCGCCATCTACCCTTTAATGAATGCAGATTTAAGTATATCAGTCTCTGTTGATAGCACATAGATTTGCATTCTTTTTATAACTTGCTCTTCTTTGTACACTTTCTATAGCTATAGATAGTCTCTTGAGGTATGGGTGCCAAACAATATTACCATATTCTGCCTGTGATCTAACCAATGATTTATACAGTTTAATAAATATATCTTTATCTAAGTAGATAATGTTCTCTTAATAATTCCTGTCATCTGGTTGGCTTTATTTATTATATTCTGTAAATGTATGTCAAATGATAGTTTATTATCGAAAGTTATGCCAAGGTCTGTCTCACTTTGACATTTCTCAATGTCCTGTGTGGTGTCTTCTATTATCATACGGTATTTGTTTTCTGAATTTTTCCCCATGTGTGTTACTTTACACTTTGAAACGTTAACATATAGATTCCATCTATCAGTCCAGTCCTGTAACTTATATAAATCTTTTTGTAGTGAAGCATTATTTTGTGTATTGCCGTAAAGTTTAGTATCATCTGCAAATATTTTGCATTTGCTTTCTATACTTTCAGGGAGCCGGTCATTTATGTATATTGTAAAAAGGACAGGGCCTTGTGGTATACCACTAACAACATTTTGTCTAGTCCTTGTGCTTTGTAGGGGTCTAAGGCATGCAACTTCTTTTCTACTGCCAATGGAGTACGTGACTCTTACATCATAAATATTAACATCGTTTCCCGACCTGGAGCTTTCTCCAAGGTCGGGTAAATTTGTCAAGGTCTCTTTAATATTCACACTTGCAAAGAATTTATTAAGTGTTTCTGCTCTTTTTTTTTCTTTCTTTCTTTCTTTTTTTTTTTTTTTTTTTTTTTTTTTTTTTTTTTTTTTTTTTTTAGATCGTTTTCTGCTCAGCTACCATCTTCTTTTTTCAGTACCCCCATTCCTGTACTAAGTTTCGTTTTTCCTTGCACATATTTCCTAAATATTTTGGGACTTTGCTTACATTTTTTGGGCTAAATTTCTTTCGTAGTCTTTTCTTTTTTTTTTTTTTTTTTTTTTTTTTTGGCTTTTCTAATGATTTTGCAGCATTTATTCCTTTCTTCAGTCAGGTTGATGTAGCATAGATCGGCGGAGTGGCCTGACTTAGTTCTTACTGAGAAACGTTTATACAATGTATATTTCTTTCTGATGATTCTCATTATTTTATTGTTCATCCATGGGGGTTTGATTTTTTTTCTCCTGTCTATTTGACACTTTTGGTATACACATATATTCATAGTATTTAGTCTTTAAGTCATTCCATCACTGGTTCACGTCAGTCTTTTCCATCCCAGTCTGTTGATACCCAGTCCACTTTATTTATCATTTTTCTCATTCCATTATAATTTCCCCTTTTTTTAAAATCAATTTTATACTTTTTTCTGGTTTTTCCTTCATCACTGAAATGTGGAACTGAAAAACCAACATATCATGGTCATTCTTTCCCAGGGAATCTAGGTGGTTGATATCCGAAATGTTTTCATTCACTATTACCAGATCCACAATACTGGGTTGTTTTTTTTTACTTGGTTTAGTTCTTGTTGGTTTTGATACCCTTTATGCCAGGAATGAATCACATAAACATTCAATAAATTTATCGTTGTCTGAAGGGCCTGTCCAAGTACCATCCCACTGTATAGCTGGATAATTAAAATCTCCCATAATACATACTTTGTTAAATTTTGTTATTTCTTTGGACTTTTGGAGTTCAAATAATCTTTCTGTGTTTTATTCCTTCATATTATTTTGACAACGAAAGGAAAATCCGTGTGCTGTCGCCGAGCTGTTTTTATCACTGAGCCGCTGCTTTCGAAGAACAGGTGGTGGTGGACATAATCCAAAATAAACAAGTTGAAGAGCAGATAACTCTTATGTCTGAAACATGGCGGATTCGAAAAAGCGTGAGCACGACGATTCTTCCTCTTCTTCTTCGTCGTCGTCTTCTTCCGACGAAGAAGAACCGAAACAAACTCCGTCCAAAAAGACAGGAGATGAAGATGACTCTTCTTCTTCCTCTTCTTCTTCAGACGAAGAAGAGCCTAAAGAAACCCCTTTCAAAAAACCAAGAGTCGAAGACAAACCTAAAGTGGACGAAGAATGGATTGGGCCTCTGCCGAGTGAAGCTGCTAAACCAAAAAAGAAAAAAGGTGCCATGTTTTTCATTGTTGATTACGCTTTTCGTGCACGGCTGCGGACGACTTTTCGGTTAAAATTCCATTTATTTATTTGTTAATTTTATATCAATGCGGTCTGGCTTAACGAAATGGCACAAGTTTGAAAAAGGTTAAACATCAACTTGAATGTATGGTGCCTTAGTGCGAGGCCTGTTCACTGTCAAAACTTGCTACCTAACTCCAGAATGCGTTGCGGTCTAGGTCTAATAAGTCTACCTAGTCATGGCAGACTGGGTCGTTTGTCATTGATACATAGGCCGAGTGGGCATTGAGTCTGGATTTAAACTCAAAGCAGTTTACAATAATGGTAGGTGCTGTGACCACTTGATCTGGGAGTTGACTCGTTCAGCA
Organism: Babylonia areolata; assembly: GCF_041734735.1. Taxonomy (NCBI): domain Eukaryota; kingdom Metazoa; phylum Mollusca; class Gastropoda; order Neogastropoda; family Buccinidae; genus Babylonia; species Babylonia areolata. Next base: position 23,863,684 of record NC_134878.1, read on the forward strand.
AAGTAATTGCTTCTGATTTGCAGTCAACTATGTCCATGGAAAAGTTTAAGGCTGTTACCCATCTTGTCTCAACTGTCAACTAAATGCAGATTTGGATTCTCCACCTTAGGTATATACCATGGATGTACTTGACAAGTCTATCATATCACCAGTGTTGAGACTGGAGAGCAGAAGAGCAGCTAAACATTCTGGGTAAGGTTTGTCCTTGAGAGAAGACAGGAGCTTTATTGTCCTGTGTTGAACATTCTCTACCTCAGCACACAAGGTCTTATGGTGGGGTTGCCAGAGTGTCTCACTTGTCTGTATTCCAGAACATGTAACTGGTCAAACAAGTGACTTATATAGATGGACAGTTTTATGCCTCTTTCATCTGGTGGTTGAACGAGTTTCTTATTAAGCCTACAGTTCTGTTGGCCATGCATATGGCTTGGGCCACATGGTGTTTGAAGGAGAGGTTGTTACTGATGTGGACTCAAAGACCCTTCTCCACTTCACTCTCTGTTAGTGTTAAATTGGTGGAGCAGGCTTCACCATCAGTTTTCCTCCAACTGAACTGATACACTGTGTTAGACTTTCTTCCTAGTGATTGGAGGTGGCATTTTTCTGGGTGGAAGCGGAAGAACCACTGCTCAGATCTTCCTGAAGGGTACTTGGGGCCTTGTCAGCATAGTTCTTACTCAGTCTTAGAGAACAGTTTTATGTTGTCTGCTAAAGGGGGACCACTGATATAGTAATAATGTAATATGGATACAATCGGGCATGACACTTTTTTTTGGCAGGCCATTAATGTACATTGCAAACAGTATTAGGCCAAGAAGTAACTGGTGTTGACTTAGACTGATTTATTGTGTAAAAAAAATAATGATAATAGTTTTAATACTGCTCTAGACTAGTGTTGTAGTGCAGGTGTGTGGAATAGGGAGTTTGTGTGTACAATAAAACAGAACTTTCAGTGACTCACTAGTCACTATGTGTATACACCACAGACTCGGGTACAGAAAAGTTCCTTTTGTGCCACTTTCTTTTGTGACATCTATCTGAATATATTAGGCAGTCAGTTATGCTCAAAGGCTTTGAATTAAGGTTTGATTATATATTTGTGTAAAAAATATGTGTAGTTTTGGCATGGTTTGGAAAGGGTTTTTTCCTCACATCAATACATCTTTATTTATCCATCTGGAAATACCAAATGTGTACTCACAGGCTCTTCACCCCCACACAGTATCTCAGCCCACAGCCTATTCCAGTGCACATAAATCTTGACAAAGGTTAGACCAAAAGATCAAAAAGCAGTACATAAACTATAAAGCTGATTATGCACATAAAACAGCGGTTTGATTTTCTGCATACCAACCCCCCCTCCCTCTCTATACATGTACACACACACACACACACACACACACACACACACACACATTATAAAAAAAACAAACATGTATTTTAAGAATACTGGAGACAAACTACATACTTGAAATAAACCATTAAAAAATGAGCCAGTGAACACACCGTATCGCCGCCACTGTAGCATGATAACAGCTGTTTACTATTTTGTGTACTATCTCTCACCACCCCTTTTCTTCTTCCCCTATAAAACACACACACACACACACACACACACAACATGATTGTCACTTTAACTGGATTCACATTATGAAGCTGATTCAGGCCATTCTAGACTAACTTGACTGCAAAACAAGTGGGTCAATGTGACCCTAGATTTTGAATGCCCATTCATGTATATTGTATGTATTATGTTTAAAGGAACATTTACATAGCAAACCTACTTTTATGATTATACACAGGCTTATGGTTCTCAGCTTTTACACCTGTCCTCATTTATCAGATTCATGTGTAATGTGCATAGACCACCCATTGCAGACAAAACCAAACAGAACAGTGCAAAAGCAAAATAAAGCACAAAACACACATACGCACAAAGTAGTCATATCATTTATCAGTTGTTTGATCATCAAGTTATTAGCAGCTATATATATTGGAAGTAGAATGCTTCCAGTTGAACTGAAGTTAAGCTATTGTTTATACATTTTATATATATATATATATATATATATATATGTTTATAATTTTATGTATACATATATCGTGTGTGTGTGTGTGTTCAGTTCTGGAGTTTGAACAAGTGTACCTGGGGAGTTTACCAACAGCTCAGTACTATGAGACCAGTTACATGCATCGTGACACCATAACCCATCTGGCTGTAGCACAGTGAGTGTGACACACATTTTATTGTTTACATGTTTTAAAACTTAGCCATTGTACTGCAGGTCCAAGTTCCAAAACAGCTAAGATTTAAAAAATTATCCACATTGCTAGAATGATTGACTAGTGCTAGTACTTAGTAAAGTGTTGATTTTGCAGTTCTGGCCATGAGGCTGTGAGCTATTGCTAAATTAAAAGTATTTGAGCACAGTGTGACAGTACACACACACACACACACACACACACACACACACACACACACACACACACACACACACACACACACACACATCAGAACCTGTGGCAAGAAAAGTGTTGTTTTCACAAAATTATGTAGAAAAATCTACTTTCATAGTGAAATAAGACGACTTGTAGAAAAAAAAAAAGTTTTAGGAAAGAGTGGCGATGCACTGTGTGACATACTCACCACAGGAAGAGCAGCCTGAATTTCACACAGGGAAGTCTGTTGTGGCAAAAAGTAATGCAATACACTTTGAATACTATGAATTAATACAAGGTTTTGGATCACAGTCATAAATTATGTGACTAGTAGTAGTCGTAGTAGTAATGGTAATATGAATGTGTTATTAATTGTAAGTGAACTCCAGCGTTATTTTAAAGTTTTCATCTGATTACTTTGAGATTTGGTGGGTTTGTTTTGTTTTGCTTCAGTGAAATGTGTTTTTCAGAAGAGATAAAACTGCCACCAATTATTTTTTATGGTTAGAAAGGTGAGTTCTGTTATTTTAACTGTTAGTTGAAGTGACTTTAGTAGGCTTATATCACACATTGACGAAAGTTTACATTTGGGCCAACAGCAAAGTGAGAGCTGTATTATCAATGGTTTCTCCAGTCAATGGGAAACCATTTACAACTTCGTCTTTTGTGAAGGACTATGACTCTCAAACTAGGAGGCAAAATTGCACTGGCTCTAAGTGCTGCAGCCTTGTGGGCTGGTTGGCCTTTGGGAACCATCCCAACGCCGACTGTCCTAAAACCCTCTTGGCCGAGAGAGTGGGGATGTACTTGGGCAAGACACTCTCCACTGTAATCAAATTCTAGCCCAAATAGTCGGAACAGCAGTTGCCTCCTCTGCTGTTCTGATGGTCATACTCATAGTCAGACACGACTGACTATCATATATATATATATTATAGTAGGTGTGTCTCAAACTTAATGACTAAACTGTCATTGCAAAAACAGTGTTTGATGCAACATTTACTGGAAACAAGTGATTGCCTCTTTCTCTTGACAGGAATGGGTTTCTGGTGACTGCAAGCTCTGACGGCCATGTAAAGTTTTGGAAGAAGTCCAACGAAATGGGCATTGAGTTTGTCAAACACTTTAGAAGCCATCTTGGTGAGTCATGTAATGGAGTTCCTGATGTATACTGTTGCCAGGTATAATAATGAAACATATTTTTATCTCTTGTAAAACATTTGTCCATCAAACTGTTCTTTGTTTTTTCTTGTTTCTTTAATCAAACTGAATTCTTGTATTAGAGGGCCTGTTAGACAGCTTTTATGTCTTTTGTTAACTCATCAGACATAGCAATAATAGTTTCCACAGTTACTTTGCAACAGCAGAGAGTCACCTGTTTTGAAACATAATGAGTAAGCTCTGATGCCTTCTCAAGCAGTGTCCACTTGATTTTTGTTAAGTTCCTTAGTAATTGTTACATAATATATCTTGTCTATTATAGTTACCATTGTGTATTGATTGACAATACTTATTATCTGTGCATAGGTGCCATTGTGGATCTGGCAATGAGCCCAAATGGAGAGCTTTGCTCCACTGTGTCGGACGACAAAACAGCAAAAGTTTTTGATGTGGTCAACTTTGGTAAGTTTCTGTGTGTACATGCACATGTGTGTCTGAATGCAAAACATATGCATGCCAGAAAAAGGTGGGGTTTCTTTTGTTTGCTTTTTGTGTGGGTAAAAATGAGAAAGGGCACTTGGTTTTCTGAGTTAAATGACAGTGATTATTGAGAAAAGGTTGCCAAAATAGATGCCTGGGTATATGCCTTATATTTCTGAATGGTTTAAAGAAAAGTTTCATTAGCAAACAGGAAGCAGTGAATTTTACAATTTATGCAGATTGATGAAAGTTTTCATGAGAATGATGTGCTTTTTGAAACTACAAAGACATGCATGAATGTGTGGGATCACACATGTATACAGACAAACATCAAGTATGAGTATACATTTTTACTTAAGTTGAAAATGTCAAGATTAAAAAAAATATTTTACCATCGCCCTTGCCTAAAAAAAAATTGGCGTATGTTGACAGACATGATCAACATGCTGAAGACTGGTTATATGCCGAGTTGTAGTGGATGGATCTACACGTCTGGTGACCCCATGGCAGCCTTGGCCATGTGAGTACTCTTTCCATGTCAAATCAAATCATGGTGTTTATCACCCAGCCCACAACAAAGGGGCCATTCTGTGGCTGAATACCAGTGTTTGAAACCAGTCCGAAGAAACCAAAATATTGTTCAAAGGTCAGTTAAAGCAATGTTGAAAAGATCATTTAATTACTACACATACTACACTGTTACCCACTGGTGCAGACTCTGGCAGGGACTGATTCCTGTCTTATGGGAAATGCTACCCATCTTATGCAGAGAAATCAGAAATAGGTGCGGGTTAAAAAGACTATTTCATCCATGTCTCATTCAGTCCACATAAAGTTACATCAAGTTGAAAAATATGGGAAAAAAATGTAAAAAGACTAATTCACTCACATTAGGTTCAATCCATTTAAAATCTAAATCCAGGTAAAACTGTATAAAACTATTAAAAGTATTGATTTCCTAAAGGTACTGAAAGTGAGTATCCAGGATAACATTTCAGAACAAGGTCTTCATAGAGCCTGCTGTAAAATGTTTGTGCCTGATATCTTGCAGACCCCAGCAACATTTATGTGCTGTGTTAACAACATTTTGAGTAACATTTATGTACTGTGTTACCAAAATGTCATAATCATGGAAACTCTGGTTTTCTAGTTGTTCTTGAGAATTGAGATTCCTTTGGAAAAAAATAAAAACAGAAAAAAAAGATGAAAATGCCCATTGTTTCAGATGCTTTCCAGTGTTAACACTTTTGTGACTGGCATTGCGTCAGCCATGTATCTGCCTGCCAGCCAGTAGATAAGGTGTAAACTGAAGAAAATTTCATGATTGCTACAGTGGGCACATGGATTTTTTTTCTTTTGGACTTGATTTAATCAGTCTGTCCTGAAAATGAATTGATTAAAGTGTTATAGTTCTGTGCACAATGGTAAGAAATTTTGAAATGCTATGACTTGTATGAAAAGCTGTGTGAATTTGTTTGAAATGAGCATTGTGATTTAAAATGTTACACTTTTTTTCCTTTTCTTTTTCACTCTCTTCTGTTTTTTTTTTTTAGTCTACATGTACTAAACTCATGATTTTATATGAATTCTCCCCAAACGGTTTCTTCAGACATGCTCTAACATTATAATAAAAAGTATATTAAAAAAAAAAAAAGGCATGTTAAAGCATTCATAATTCCACAGTTTTGAAATGGCATGGAAAAACCCTTAGGCACTGGTTCATGTGTAAAACTGTCCTCTTGATCATGTGTGGCTAGAGCAGAGAAGGACACAACCACAATCCGTGTGTATGATGGGCGGGGCACAGCAGATGTACTGAAAACACTGGACAAGATTCACTGCAGCCCTGTCACCATGATCAAGGTAAGTGTAGCTATGGTTGAATATCAGTGAATGGCACAGTCACAGAACAGAAATAATGTGTCAAGTCCTGTGTTGCATGTGTTTTGTCCAAACAGTTGAGCAGTGGTTAAAAACTGGTTCAGGTAGCTGTGGATGGCCACGTCTGCTGTTGATCTGCTCCCAGTGTTGCCCAGTGAGCGAGAAATTACAGTAGTCAAGCCAAGATAGAACCACGGAACAGACGGGTTTTCATTGCATTCTGAGACAGAAAGTTCCAGAAAGGGCTAATTCTGATCGCTTATAGAGCTTTTAATGTGTATGTGGACAAAATATGCTTGTTTGAAGTTCATTAATATAGGTGAATAAGCAACTTTAAAGAGCCACAGTACAGTCATTGTACAAGATGATTTTTTAAGAGCAAGAGCTGAAATACACTACACACTTTAGTTCTGGAAATATCTTCCACAAAATATCAGACTCTGTTCCATTGTTAAATGCTTCAAATCCAACCTTAAAGCATATTTTATAATAATTATAATAGGCATTCATACAGCGCGTTTCACTAGAAATACTGCGCAAAGCACATTACATTTCGTTCCCCACTCCCCGCCTCCCCCATCAGTACTCCTCTCTACTACCACCACCACCACCACCCCACACACATGGAAGTACATGCCAGAAGACACTCATGCAACTGAACTTGAAAACCAGCCACCCACCTACCCATGACTCCCTCCAGAAAACGCATCCCTGCAACATGCACTCAGACACGCACACACGCACGAATGCACGGACACTCGCCAGCGCCCCGCCACACACACACGGCAAACAGCCTGTCCATAAAAAATCATGCACCCAAAACTAGATTAAACCAAGGTCAGGAAAAACAAAAAACAAAAAAGCCCTGATGTAACTGCTGTTGGAAAAGACGTGTTTTCAGAGCAGACTTAAAAGATTTCAGAGAGACAGAATAATGCAAATATATGGTAGTTTGTTCCACAATGACGGAGCCTGGAAAGAAAAAGATCTTTGACCCTGTTCCTGCTTTTTTACAATAGGGAGTTTTAAAAGCCTGGTATCAGAAGCAGAACGAAGGTGACGAGTTGGAATGTACACTTCAAGGTCAGAGAGGTAGCGAGGATGAGAGCTTGAGAGGGCAGAAAACGTCACAGCAGAAAGCTTGTATTCAAATCTTTTTGAAACTGGTAGCCAGGGAAGAGAGTGGAAGAGAGGAGTAACATGTTCAAATTTGGAGGATCTGAAAATAAGTTGAGCAGAATTATTCTGAACTCAAGTTTATCCATTGAAGGTTTTGGAATGCCGACAAGAACAGAGTTGCAATAATCAATCCTAGACAAAACAAATGTGCAGTCTTATGTTTTGGTTGCTTCCATAGACAGGTAAAGGCGAAAAGAAATTTGCAGATGTTTGAAATGTGTTGCTGAAATGACAGACTGTGGTCAAGACTGACACCGAGGCTCCGCACTGATTGGGAGACAGGAATGACTGTGTTGTTTACCAGAAGAGAATGAGGGAGAGATGGGCGGTTCATAAATTTCTTGGGGCAAGCAAACAGCAGTTCAGTCTTTTTGTCATTTAGCTGCTGTTTGTTGAAGGTCATCCAAGACTTCAAGTCTGTTATATACTTTGGCATGTGTGTCATCAGTTTATCAGTTTCAGCAATAGAAGCCAACTGATAGAGCTGAGTGTCATCAGCGAAGCTTTCGTGCAAGAGACAGTGACTGCTTATAACATCAGACAGTGGGGTAGCATACAGAACAAACAGGTTAAGGACTGATCCCTGTGGGAGACCATATGATAACAGAGTTTCGTTAGAATATTTGCCATTTACACAGACAGTCTGGGTTCAATTCATTGAGCAGGACTGATACCAGGAAAGAGCAAGATCATGAATGCCAAAAGAATGTTTGAGTCTTTCAATGGGAAGTGTGTGATCAGTTGTATCAAATGCTGCAGTAAGATCTAAAAGAGGAAGAATGGAAATTTTGTCTTCGTCCAAACAGTATTCTTAATCATAGATCTTTCTTCCACACCCCTCCATATTATCTTTGTGTGTGTGTGTGTGTGTGTGTGTGTGCGTGTGGATTTGGTAGAGAAAAATATATAAGTCAAATGCCTGATAATTATGTTATCAGCTTCTTCAGATTTCGAAGTAGTAATCATAAGCTGGAAATAGAAACAGGGAGACACAAAGGCATACCACGAGAGTTACGGTTTTGTAAGGTTTGTACCATGTCTGTGATTGGTGATGAGTTTCATTTTATAATGGAATGTCCCAATTATGATCAGTTACGAAATAGATATGTTCCTAAAAAATATTTGTCTCCAAAATCGGTTTTTAATTTTTGTAATATGCTCAAAGGAGGCAAAAAAGTCATTTTAGCTGTAAGTAAGATGATTAGATTTGCAAATGTTGCCTAGTTATACTTTTGGAGTTAAAAGACATTTGTGTTTTCTCAACTTTTATGTGACATTGTTGTGTATTTGGAAATGTTTGTTATGGGCATGAAAATAGTATTTTGCAGTAATCCTCCATACTCCAATAGGAGTGAAAGGATAATTAAAACTTGAAACTTGTGTGTGTGTGTGGAGAGAGGTGGGAAAGGTATGTGAGTTGTGAGTGATGTTACACTGTTTTTGAAATACTAGTGTTAGTGAGTTTATTTTAACGGTTTTTTTTGTTTTTTGGTTGGTTTTCTTTTAATAGTTAGATTCATGTACCTTATTCATACCAGATGAATTGTTAAATATGCTTACAGCCTCATGGTAAATACTACATGAATGCACATTATTATTATTATCATTATTATTTTTATCATGTTTTAAGTAATGTATGTAAGACTGCAGTCTACCTGTTGTTGATGAGGCAGAGAGGGTAAGGTTAGTGGAGCAGCATTGTTCAGTTAAGACCATCTCCTGAAACAGATAATTTAAATGAATGTGTGTGTAGTTTACCTCTTTGATGGTACTGAATCCAGCCTTTCTTTTATTTTCTTATTTTTATGGCTGTGTGTGATGTGTGTGTGTGCTGATTAATGTGCACATACTTTATTTCTAGATATTTTGCTTGCACATAAGGGATCACATATAACAGTTTACATGCTGCCACACACGTGCAGTACAAGAATGCTCTTTAAAATTAAGATTTTAGAAAATGTCTATAGAAAAGGTATAAAGCAATTGTTATACAGAAAATGTCACCAGATTCAAATTCTGTTTCTGTGCAGTACAATGCTGTAATGGGTGTGGCTGTTTCCGTGGATACAAGTCACATGATCGAATATTGGTGCGGCCCTCGCCATGACTACCAGTTCCCCAAAAATATACAGTGGGAGTACAAGACAGACACGGACCTGTATGAATTCCTTAAGGTGATTTTTCAGGTGTCTCTTGGGGTTGAGAGGAGAAGATTTTTTGTTGTGATTTGAAAAAAAAAATCAAATCATTTAGTTGGAAGTCACTGTTTGTGTGTGTGTGTAATGTGTTGATGCATGTGTTTGCACGAACTACAGTGTATGAGAGAGACAGACAGACAGAGATAGAACATTTGGAAATAATAGATAGGAGTCTGTCTGTACAGCATCACTAAGCTTCTTCTTTTTCTTTTTCTTTTAATGTAACAGTTTGAATTCTATATACAGTTCATAGAGATTCAACATGTACTTTTGTGGACATGTTGTTCTTAAAGAATGTGTGCCTGTGAACGTGTCAACAGTGCAAGGCGTCACCAACTGGAATTGCATTCTGTCCTGCTGGAAAGCTGATGGCTGTCATGGCAACAGATAGAAAGGTAAGCACTGGGCTGCTGTTCACACACCTGTGTGAAAATACTTTAATGTTCATCCTTTTAATAGAACTGTTTGATCTCTTCGATTTGCTTTGCCTTTTGAAGTGGAATTTCCATACAACTTTGTGTAGGTACCTTCTTTGTCAGGAGATTTGATATGTTTCATAATTGATACCTGCTCCGGAAAGATGCTTTCCCTGTTTCTCCCTGCTTGTGTGCATGTCTGTCTGATTTGAAAAATGTATATATCGGTTGTCCCCAAAAAAGTGAATCGCTTTTTGACAAGTATTTTCTCAGTGATAGAGAATAGCGGTCATTCAAGTTATGGCAGTGAGTTTTTGGTCCCTCCTTGATACCTGTATCCTCTTGAAGGGCTTCAGCTCCAGTTCTTTCGCTATTCTTTGCACAGAAGACTTGCTCACTTGTAAATTGCTTGCAAGTTCTCCAAGAGATTTGTGGGTCCCCGGGTTCTCCTCCTGGGATTGAATCAGTTCCTCAACACAGTCCTTGTTCTCCTCTGAACATGCAGTCTTGGGTCTCCCACTGCCAGCTTTACGTGCTACTGACCCAGAGTGTGTGTTTTAGCAATGTCTATTTACAGTGACATGATTCCACCCCTTGCCTGGAAATTCCTTTACAATCCTTCTTCCACCCCAGCCTTTCTCCTTGAAACAGTTTTCAATGGTAACCTTATCACTTTCACTCAAAGGCATGGTTGATCCTTCCAGACTGAAACTTTGGACAGAACTGATTTTGGATACAGATGATTCACTCAAAGGCATGGTTGATCCTTCCAGACTGAAACTTTGAACAGAACTGATTTTGGATACAGATGACAATAAAAAAAAAATAATAATAAAAAAAATCAATAGACTTTACACCCAGACAGGCTATTTTTAGACTGACACTATTAACAGATGCCAGCACCTGGCAGCTGGCATGAACATGATGAAGGTCACATTGCACAGCTCTGATATTGGATTTTTTGACATGCTGCTTTGAATTTGACAATACTCGCATAATTTGCGTCCGAACTTTTAGATATTTTGCAGACTTGTTGATGATACCATAAGGTTATTGTGTGAAAATTTCCAATGAATTCTGTTTCTCTATCACTGAGAAAATACTTGTCAAAAAGCGGTTCACTTTTTTGGGGACACCTGATACATTATTATTCCTATTTAATGGGGAATTTGCACAGTTGGGATACATAGAATGTGTTGTGGAAGTTTGTGCTGTATTGAATATTTATTTATGTTTTTTTTGTTTTGTTTTTTTTTGGGGGGGGGGATCAAACTTTGTGCTGTACTGCAGATGAAATTTTTTTAATTTTTTTTTTTATGTTGCCTTGGTATCAGCAAATTCGCAAATTTGTCAATTTATGAGATGATAAAGTATTCTTGTATCCTTGTCTGTTTCTGTGTGTGTGTGTGTGTGTGTGTGTGTGTGTGTGTGTGATTCTGACCCCACTTTGCTGTCCCTGTTTATTCTTTTTCTCTCACATTTCGACCATCACTCACTTTGTTCACATTATCCCTGTTTATTCTTTGTCTCTCACTTTCAGTCTTCCCTCACTTTGTTCACATTATCCCTGTTTATTCTTTGTCTCTCACTTTCAGTCTTCTGTCACTTTGTTCACACTATCCCTGTTTATTCAAATAAATTATTCTTTGTCTCTCATTTCAGTCTTTCCTCACTTTGTTCACACTATCCCTGTTTATTCTTTGTCTTTCACATTTGTTTCACTTGCTTTAGTGTATTATTCAGTTTTATATATATGTTGCTTTTTGATCTTTTGGTCGAAAACTTCAACACGTTTTGTGTGCGTTGGACTTGGCTGTGGGCAGAGATAGATACTGTATGGGGTTAGGGACAAGCCTGTCAGTTGATGCACAATTAATTTCCAGGTGGGTGAATAAAGGAGGAGGCAAGATTGCACTGACTCTTAGTGGTGCTGCCTTGGGGTCTAGTTGGCCTTTGGGAACCATCCCAGTGCCGACTGTCCTAAAACCTTCTTGGCCGAGAGAGTGGGGATGTAACTTAGGCAAGACACTCTCCACTATAATCAAATTCTAGCCCGGATATTCGGGACAGCGGTTGCCTCCTCTGCTGTTCTGATGGTCGTGACTGACTAATCATACTACTACTTCTTCCTCATCTTTGTGCATCACTCCCACGTTCACCTGTATGTACATGAGTGGGCTTTTACGTGTATGACTGTTTTTACCCTGCCATGTAGGCAGCCATACTCAGGGGTGTGCATGCTTGGTATGTTCTTGTTCCCATAACCCACCAAATGCGGACTTGGGATAACAGGATCTTTAACGTTTTGTATTTGTATTTGTATTTCTTTTTATCACAACAGGTTTCTCTGTGTGAAATTCGGGCTGCTCTCCCCAGGGAGAGCGCGTCGCTACATTACAGCGCCACCCATTTAAAAAAAAAATTTTTTGTGTGCAGTTTTATTTGTTTTTCCAGTCAAAGTGGATTTTTCTACAGAATTTTGCCAGGAACAACGCTTTTGTTGCCCTGGGTTCTTTTACGTGCGCTAAGTGCATGCTGCACACAGGAACTCGGTTTATCGTCTCATCCGAATGACTAGCGTCCAGACCACCACTCAAGGTCTAGTGGAGGGGGAGAAAATACCGGCAGCTGAGCCGTGATTCGAACCAGCATGCTCAGATTCTCTCGCTTCCTAGGCGGACGCGTTACCTCTAGGCCATCACTCCACATGCGTATTTGATCTTCTGCTAGCATATACACTCGAAGGGGGTTCGGGTACAAGCAGGTCTGCACATACATTAACCTGGGAGATCTGAAAAATCTCTTACCCACCAGGCGTCTTTAACGAAATTTGAACCCAGGACCCTCAGAATGAGATTGAGAGTCCAACACTTTAACACTAGGCTGTTGCGCCCATCCTGACAATCACACAAGGATGAATAAAGATAAATTGTCCCAGGTGCGGGTGTTTCGGTTTGGCACGGGCAAGCTTTGGAAGGTGCTGGACGAGACGCTGCAGCGGTTCAATGAACTGCAGCAGGTGAAGCAGCAGGTGCCCAACATGGAGTTTGGCCGGCGCCTGGCCGTGGACAGGGACCTGGAGAAATCCTCCAGCTTCAAGTACTGCAACCTGGGTAAGGGGGGGTTTCCAACAACACAACTTGGGGATTTTTCTGCTGCAGAGTATTCTTTCTTTTTTTTCTTTTTTTTTTTACTGCCTGTTGCCCTGTCTAGGACATACGCCGCTAACAAGCACTGTCCTGTCCCAAGGTGCAGCCTGTCCTCTTCACATCTGTCTGCATGTGCCGTATTCTTCCTGGACGTTAGAAAAGTAGATGGGGTTTACAAATCACTTGGGTCAGGAATGGTGTGTGTGTTTGTGTGAGTGAGAGGGACTCAAGCATACTGGATTATTTTGAAAGGTGATTTTTGCTCAGAAGGGAGGAGTTTAGTGGGTATATTGTGTTTCTTTTGGATGAACAGACAAGCTGAAAGTCCCTCCCCCAAAAAAGGGAAATGTACGCAGGAAGCTTTCTTTTTATTCCATGGGTGAAACTGGCAGGAAAACATTATTGTCTTTCTGTCTGTGTTATCAGTATCATTGACTTTATTTTTGACAAATGTCATTTGAATGAAAGTATGTATTGTTTGTTTTTTTGATTGTTAGCTTTGACTGCATGTTTGTGTGCCTATGTGTGTGACCATGTGAGGAAAACAAAAGATATCAAAAAATGAATGTGCATTCCACAGATTTGAAGTTTCTTCCTTTCTGTTTTTGTCTTTTTTGTGGGGGTCTTTTATTTATTTTTTTATTTTTTCTCTGTGTGAATAATTATGTGACTGAAATATTTTGTGTATAAAGATGCTTTGTTGTTGCAGTGTTCGATGAAAGTGGGAACTTCCTGCTCTACGCTACAATACTGGGGGTCAAAGGTAATGGATGCACACTCTATGTCCCCATGCCTGTCTGTTTCTCTTTCTCTCTGTTCCACCTGTTTGTTGCCGTTTCCATTTCACTTCCTCATTTTCTGTCTGTTGTTGTTTCCTTTCGCTTCCACTTTCTCTTTTCTGTCTGTTTATCCATCTGTCTGGTTTGTTGCGGTTTCTGTTTCCTTTGCCTCCTTTTTCTCTTTTCTTACTTCTTTTCTTTTTTCGAAGCATTGGTGTAATTGAAGGAGGATTAACAATTTTTGTTTTTAGTCACTGTATTGAATTACAGAACACATATTACAGTCAGCTGAGCCGTTTTATGAACTGCCCGCGGTTCATCTTAAAGCAGAAGATGGAGTGGTGCATTATAACTTTTAAAGCTGCTGCTTTTGAAAGATTTGTATGTGTCTGCATGCTGTTTGTGTGTTTTTGTAAATCAGATAGTCCCTAGTTCTTTTTGACATCTTATAAATAGTAGTCCCCCCTTTTGGAAATGCTGTGCTAGAAACTTTATCTTTTCTGTTGCTCTCTTTGTTTCTGGCTTTTCTGATTCCTTTATTTCATCTCTCCCTTCTGCCATGCTGGTTAATTTGCCTATATTTTTTCCTAGAAAGCCTTGAATATTTTTGGTCTTTTTCTGGACTTAATAATTGGGCACTCTTACTATATTCTATTTGTTTTTGCACCAAGGATGTGTGAGGTCCCCATTGACAATTTTTTGCTTTGTATGCCTATTAATATGGATAATTTTGTTTATTTAGTAAAGAATGTTTATGTGCAGTTTAGTATATTTGATCCTTTGAGAAAGAAAAACTCACGGAACAGTCATCATCAGAGGCATGCGCTGAGCGTATGTGCATGAATATGACTGTACTTGTGCCTGATTTTCTTTTCCAAGTGGGTTTATGTTGTTGTTTTTTGTTTGTTTCTTCAGGATCTATGGGAACAAAATACTACTGTTTTTCAGCTCTGATAAAGCCCTGTATGGTTGGCTGGGCAATAAGCAACCAAAGATAGAGATAACAGTGTAGATGTGTGGGTATGCATTTGTATGTGTGTGTGTGACTGAAGCCTGACAGTGACACAGGAAAAAAAATGATGAGCACCTAAAGACAGCTCTCTGTCAGCTCTACCCAGGGACTCAGCCAGATGTGTAAGTGACTGTTTTTGTAAAGTAGTTTTTTTGTAACCGAAGATAAGTGCTGTAGAAGTATACATATCAATCAGTAGCAACCGAGAAGAGGCGAGATGCAAGTGCATGTTTCCCTGTGTGACAGTGATCAACCTGCACACCAACAGCTGCTCCAGGATGCTGGGCAAGCCGGAGAACACACGCTTCCTGCACCTGGGGCTCTTCCAGGGGGCGGGGAAACCCAAGCAGAAGATGGACGCGGAGATGATGGCCTCAGACAACCCCCTGCTGGAGACTACTTTTGTGGACCCCATCCTGTTCTGCACGGCCTTCAAGAAGAACCGCTTCTACATGTTCACTCAGAGGGAACCCGACGACACTCACGCGTATGTTGGGACTGTTTGCAGACATGCCTATCGTTCCAGAATAGAGAATAGTTTTTTACGGCAAAAAAATGTAAAAACTGATGGTGGTTCTTGATGTTACAACCACATTGGGGGTAGGGTGGCGATTCAAACAGCTGGAACCTTTTCTTCATGGGTGGACAAATTGGACAGCAGATGAAAAGTTGTAACTTGGACAGTGTATATATGATTATAAAGAGCATGATGTGTGGGAGGTTTTCATGTACATTACTGAACCAGAAAGGAACTAACAAATAACAGCAGTGTGTAGATTCTGTTGTACAATGTTTGAAAGTAACACTGAGAATTATGAGCTTTTAAATACTTTTTTTTTTCAAATCCCTGATTGCCAAGATATGTTGAACATTGTATTGATGAAATCAGGAATTTACTGAAGACAGTTCACAGAATATTATAGAACTCCCATGTTGGTGTTTGCAGGGCTGATGCAGAGAGAGACATCTTCAATGAAAAGCCCTCCAAAGAGGAGGTTCTGGCAGCTACACAGGTACCTGTTCAAGTTTAGTTGGGGGAGGGGGGGGGCATTGGGAGATGTGTGGCCATGGTCGACCTGTAATCTTGACCATCATGTCATGCACTAGATACGTGGCCATAATATCATGGTTGTCTCTTGGGAACTGAGGATGGTGTCTTGGTGATAGTTGTGCCATCATCGGTGGACATACATGTGGCTTTGGAACCCAGAATTCAAAGCATGCATGTGGTTGCAGATGGGGCATTGAATGCCAGCAGACAGGGCAAGGGCAGCCTAAATATACGTTGCCAGTTACAAGATATATAGATATATATATATATAAACAATGAGGCCAGGTGAACAAATGATTAACAAATAGTAAAGAGTGGTAATTTTCTCCATTCAGTTGCATACCTTGAAAATGGAGAGTTACCACTCTTTACTATTTGTTTTATATATGTATATATGTTTTTTTAAGTGAAGATAGATAATTCTTTTGGAATCAGATTTAGTCAGTCACTACGGTTGTGGATAAAGGAAAGAATGCTGTATATTTTCTTATTATTTTACATAAGTATTCACTTTATTTGGTACATTTTCGCACATGAGCCTTGGAGGCATCTGCAATCTGTGCTGCATAGTTTTCATGATGATGATCTGTTCATTGTTATTCTGCGTTTGATTGCACAGAACAGTTGTCATTTCATTCCCGGTTTGTGCACCTAATCTTGACACATCCCCTTGTTGTTTACAGGATGCAGCCTACATACGTGTGTCGGACAGCTGCACGATACACACCACCATGGGTGACATACAGTGCAAACTGTTTGCCAAAGAGTGAGTTCAGGGCTCTTCTCTAATCTCTGTTTCCTTGCCTGTCCAGGGAATGAATAAGTGAACAGAGTAAATCAGGATTCATTTCATGCAGTCATGCTAACCTGGAAAAATTCTTTGCCTGAGTTGAGGGCCCAGTGTCAGATCATATCATGTCAATATGAAGGCCCTCAGCCCTGTAAGGCCTTTTGCCCGCTGAAAATGGGGGGAAGTGAGAGCCCCCATAATTGTATTGAGAGATTTTTATAATCTAATAGTGCGCAAGGCTTATTAATGACACAAGGCTTAACTTCTGCCCCAAATACTGTACCTGTACTTGTACCTATTGTTGAGAGAACCCGAGGTAGAGGGCCCTTACGGTTGAGATTGCGCCATAATTTTAGCTCAATTGGCCAAACGAGCTAAGTAAGTTTGTGACCTGATACAAGTCTTCATCAGATACAAAACATTAGTGTCAAAGAATCGATAGACAGACAGAAATACAAAAAAAAACTTAGCTGTATGAAGAGCACAGGATCAGGAGTCAAGATGGCTGCCAGAAAAAGAGGGTGCTAGTCAGGGATGCATTGGGGAGGTAACCTACTTTGGGAGGTTATCGGCTGTAGCTACTTTCGTTTTCTCTGCATAGGCAGGTAGTAGTTTGCACAGGTCAGGTGTCAGACCCCTGCCGGAGTCTCCACAAGTGGGTCATGGTAAGTGTGTTACTTAAACGTAATTTTAGGAAGAAAATTTCCTAAAAGTGAGAGAACTGTTTCCAGGGCTGGAAAAGTTATAGAAATATGTTTTGCCCTTCATGGTATGGAAGTCTTGGAATATTCGTTAACCATTGACCATCACCATTCAACAAAGAGCTTTATGCTATTTAGGAAAACAAATGTATTCAACTAAGGACTTTCATGAGTTTGCAGAGGGCTGAAATTACTTCGGTGCTCATCATTGTATTAGCTGAAGATGATTATCATTGATGTTGAGGAATGAGGATATTAACTAGACATGTTGGTTGCATCATTGTCTGGTCAGCCAAAAGCATGGAAGGTTGTTCAGCTTCTGGTCACTCTTGTTCTTGCGCTCTGCCTACCCACAGAGTTTTGTGATACCTGATCAATTTTGCAAATTTTATGGAAATAATTTGTTCCAATTATGGATTGTTTGGTGGAGGTTTTCCATACAATTTGTAAGTTAAAAAAAAACTTTAAGTTTTAATTTTCATGATTGTAAAAGAAGTATCCATACGTGAGGAAAACATTATTAGATTTTCCGAGATAAATATATTTTTGGGCAAAAAAAAAAAAAAAAGTTCCTAAGATAGACATTTTCCATGTAGTTGTAATTAAAAAAAATATATATTGTTTTTACATTTTAAAAATATTTTTTATTTTTGTGATTTACCTTAGGGAAGGAGGATTGAATTTTAGGTCTTTTTCTTAGTTCAATCTGATCTTTTGGTGAAGGATGGAATTGTATTATGATTTTGTCATGAATAATGGAATTCTAAAAGGAGAAAATTTTCATGAAAGTGTCTGATAGTGTTTGGTGTTAATCATTTTGTATCAGATTTTGCCTCCCACCAAAATGCATGTTTGTTTTTTTCCTCTGTGACAGGTGTCCAAAAACGGTGGAGAATTTCTGCGTGCACAGTCGCAACGCTTACTACAACAACCACCTGTTTCACCGGGTCATCAAGGGTTTCATGATACAGACTGGCGACCCGCTAGGTATAGTGTCTGCACTGTCTTTCTCAGTAGTTTCTTGTCCATTCACTACAAGGGGATTTATACATGTATGCATTCATTCATGTCAACACACCCATACACACACTCATACTGTGTGGGGTGATGGCCTAGAGGTAACGCGTCCACCTAGGAAGTGAGAGAATCTGAACGCACTGGTTCGAATCAAGGCTCAGCCGCCGATATTTTCTCCCCCTCCACTAGACCTTGAGTGGTGGTCTGGACGCTAGTCATTCGGATGAGACAATAAACCGAGGTCCCGTGTGCAGCATGCACTTAGCGCACATAAAAGAACCCACAGCAACTAAAGGGTTGTCCCTGGCAAAATTCTGTAAAAAAAATCCACTTCAATAGGGAAAACAAATAAAACTGCACACAGGAAAAAATACAAAAAAATGGGTGGCGCTGTAGTGTAGCGACACACTCTACCTGGGGAGAGCAGCCCGAATTTCACACAGAGAAATCTGTTATGATAAAAAGAAATACAAATACTTTGGGTACGGAGATTTTTTCACGGATTGGACAAGGTGTGGGGGTTGTTTATTGCAGCACAAAAAAAAAAGAAGAAAAAAAAAGCTGACAGTGGAGTGATGGGGCTTCGGATGGAGGAGGCATCAGTCATACTACCAGTAAAACTTATTATAATAAGCTACCATCACAGAGTGGCATATGACCTCAGTCACTGATGTCACAAATTGCCAGAAACTCTAAGAAACACCTTGAACATTGCTGAACTGTCCTTTGTGTTGTTATCGGTCTTGATGTAGGAAAAGCTTTTGATGGTGTTTTTTTAATGACTCCACATTTTGTTAGTAACAGAAGGTAACTATTTTTCTCATGAAGATGAAAACTGCCTCAGGTTACATTTGAGTTCAAACGGAATGTAATGTACTTTTCCTACGTAACGGGCAGACCAGTGAAATGGAAGTTTAAATTCATTAAACTCAGATTTAACACATCATAATCCATTGACTTATGCTGAGTGAACAGTGGTACTGAGAAAATAAGGTCATGAGACGTGGTCAGTGTGTAAATGCTGCCCTGGTTTGGACGCATTACCACAAAAAAACAGTGGACAACCAACATTTCCCACCAGTATGTGCTGGTCAAATAAAATACAATGATTTAAGGAAATGTATTGCTTTGAAGATTCTGTCCACAGATAGGCTTACATGATAATTTCCAGATAAATAATATTTTGTACAGTAATACCAATATTATAAGTAGATATACACACAATAAAAGTATGTGTACTGCTAACAAATACATGTGAGCAAAAATGAATTCAAAAGAATACCATGAAAGCTGGGATCTGACAAGTTCAGAACCATATCATTAATGTTCTCAGTAGCATATGTTAAACATCTTTTCTTCCATTTCCTGTCTTTGAACAAACTTTCCCTTAGTAATCAAAATTCAGTATTTTGATAACCCCAGCAATTTGAACATTGTGTAAAATACTAAAATGAAGACGTCCCATATAGCACACTGCAACAGGTAAAGGGAGGTTATCAAAATTGTTTCCCTTAGACCACAACATAAACAGATCATGTCTGAACTAGAAGGTTACAAAGGTAACTGATTTGTAATTAAAAATGAAATAAAAAACACCATGAAACTTTTTATTTGATATTGATGTGAAATGTTTGTAGTATTCTGATACAGTTTTATTTATTAATTCGCAGGCAAGAGTATTTGCAGTACACATTCTCTGGAAAACAGGAGTATTTGTTGGTGACTTTGAGATCAGAGATATATGTTGAGGTCATATCAGTTGTATTGTCCTTTAAGAGCACAAGCACGGCAATGACAGATGAGTCTGACTTGAGATCAGCAGACTTCCACAGTGGCTTCATGTGAATGTCTGGTCTGTAGTGGCTTTTGTTTGTCCCCTGTTTTTCTGCCTTCTCTCCCCCTCCAGACTGGCTAGAAGTCTTGCCTCAAAGGTGCTATCTGTTTAGTTGTCAAAAACAGTAGGTAAAAACTCACACATGAAATCCACTTGTAGATACAAGTGGATGTATGAGTTATTGCCCATGAATGCAGAAGATGAAGATTTTTTAAAAATAAATATTTAAGCACACCTCTCTGTGTGTTGTTAACACTGTATGTGCAGACTCTGACCCTCTCTCTTTGTTGTTATGTGTTGTTCGTGATAAAATGTGTATGTGCCTTGCTGAGAGGATTTTTCTTGCTGAGATAATAAAGTTATTCTGATTCTGATATGTGCACACTGTCTCCCTCTCACCGAATTGTTAGTGGCAAACACGCTGGTGGTGTAAATGCATATATATTTATGCATGCATATGTTTTTTTTATTGTAAACACCTGGAGTTCTCTGTCTGGGGAGGTGTAAGCATCAGTCAACATTTTTATTATCATTATCTGCGAATTCCATCCCTCTCTCTGTTAGTGGTTAACACATTGTATGTGCAAATTCCATCCCTCTGTTAGTAGTTAACACAGTGTATGTGCAAACTCCATACCTCTCTCTGTTAGTGATTAACACAGTGTATGTGCAAACTCCATCCCTCTCTCTGTTAGTGATTAACACAGTGTATGTGCAAACTCCGTCCCTCTCTCTGTTAGTGATTAACACAGTGTATGTGCAAACTCCATCCCTCTCTCTGTTAGTGGTAAACACAGAGAATGTGCAAACAACTCCATCCCTCTCTCTGTTAGTGATTAACACAGTGTATGTGCAAACTCCATCCCTCTCTCTGTTAGTGATTAACACAGTGTATGTGCAAACTCCATCCCTCTCTCTGTTAGTGATTAACACAGTGTATGTGCAAACTCCATCCCTCTCTCTGTTAGTGGTAAACACAGAGAATGTGCAAACAACTCCATCCCTCTCTCTGTTAGTGATTAACACAGTGTATGTGCAAACTCCATCCCTCTCTCTGTTAGTGGTAAACACAGTGAATGTGCAAACTCCATCCCTCTCTCTGTTAGTGATTAACACAGTGTATGTGCAAACTCCATCCCTCTCTCTGTTAGTGGTAAACACAGTGAATGTGCAAACTCCATCCCTCTCTCTGTTAGTATTTAACACAGTGTATGTGCAAACTCCATCCCTCTCTCTGTTAGTGGTAAACCATGTTTGTGCAAACTCCATCCCACTGTTAGTGGTAAACACAGTGTTTGTGCAAACTCTCTCCCTCTCTCTGTTAGTGGTGAACAGTGTTTGTGCAACCTCTGTCCCTCAGTTAGTGGTAAACACAATGTTTGTGCAAACTCTGTCCCCCTCTCTGTGTTAGTGGTTAACACAGTGTTTGTACAAACTCCATCCCTCTCTGTGTTAGTGGTTAACACAGTGTATGTGCAAACTCCATCCCTCTCTGTGTTAGTGGTTAACACAGTGTATGTGCAAATTCCATCCCTCTCTCTGTTAGTGATTAACACAGTGTATGTGCAAACTCCATCCCTCTCTCTGTTAGTGATTAACACAGTGTATGTGCAAACTCCATCCCTCTGTTAGTGGTTAACACAGTGTTTGTGCAAATTCCATCCCTCTCTTTGTTAGTGTATAACACAGTGTTTGTGCAAACTCCATCCCTCTCTTTGTTAGAGGTTAACATGGTGTTTGTGCAAACTCCATCCCTTTCTCTGTTAGTGGTAAACCATGTTTGTGCAAACTCTCTCCCTCTGTCTGTTAGTGGTGAACAGTGTTTGTGCGAACTCCGTCCCTCTCTCTGTTAGTGGTAAACCGTGTTTGTGCAAACTCCATCCCTCTGTTAGTGGTAAACACAGTGTTTGTGCAAACTCTGTCCCCCTCTCTGTGTTAGTGGTTAACACAGTGTTTGTGCAAACTCCATCCCTCTGTTAGTGGTTAACACAGTGTTTGTGCAAACTCCATCTCTCTGTCAGTGGTTAACACAGTGTTTGTGCAAATTCCATCCCTCTCTCTGTTAGTAGTTAACACAGTGTTTGTGCGAACTCCATCTCTCTGTCAGTGGTTAACACAGTGTTTGTGCAAATTCCATCCCTCTCTCTGTTAGTAGTTAACACAGTGTTTGTGCGAACTCCGTCTCTCTTTCTGTTAGTGGTAAACAGTGTTTGTGCAAACTCCATCCCTCTGTTAGTGGTAAACACAGTGTTTGTGCAAACCCTGTCCCTCTCTCTGTTAATGGTTAACACAGTGTTTGTGCAAACTCCATCTCTCTGTCAGTGGTTAACACAGTGTTTGTGCAAACTCCATCCCTCTCTCTGTTAGTAGTTAACACAGTGTTTGTGCGAACTCCGTTCCCTCTCTCTGTTAGTGGTAAACAGTGTTTGTGCAAACTCCATCCCTCTGTTAGTGGTAAACACAGTGTTTGTGCAAACCCTGTCCCTCTCTCTGTTAATGGTTAACACAGTGTTTGTGCAAACTCCATCTCTCTGTCAGTGGTTAACACAGTGTTTGTGCAAACTCCATCCCTCTCTCTGTTAGTAGTTAACACAGTGTTTGTGCGAACTCCGTTCCCTCTGTTAGTGGTAAACACAGTGTTTGTGCGAACTCCGTCCCTCTCTCTGTTAGTGGTAAACAGTGTTTGTGCAAACTCCATCCCTCTGTTAGTGATTAATACAGTGTTTGTGCAAACTCCGTCCCGCTCTCTGTTAGTGGTAAACACAGTGTTTGTGCAAACTCCGTCCTGCGCTCTGTTAGTGGTAAACACAGTGTTTGTGCAAACTCCATCCCTCTCTGTGTGTGTCAGGCAATGGGACGGGTGGAGAGTCGATCTGGGGCGGGGAGTTTGAGGACGAGTTTCACCAGAACCTGCGGCATGATCGTCCCTACACGCTGTCCATGGCCAACGCTGGGCCCAACACTAACGGCTCTCAATTCTTTATCACCGTCGTTCCCTGTGTGAGTTCTCACAGCTAATGTTTCTTTTGTTTTGTTTTTTTTTTGTTTTGTTGTGGGTTTTTTTCTTTTTCTTTCTTTCCAACAATATTTGTTTTTGTTAACTGTTTGGGAGCTTCTCTTGGACATATATTGTATGTTTTAATGTTTACGGATTGTAACGAAATGTCTTTTTTGTGTGTGTGATCAACTGTATGTGCATCTGTGAATGCGGTGTGGTTAGTACAAAGTTCAGTGGCGTAACATGGCAATATAATGATACACACACACACACACACACACACACACATACATACAGTGAACCTTACACTTAATGTAATGAATCATTTCTAACAGATGTGTGTGTGGTGTTTTCAGCCATGGTTGGACAACTTAATAATGTAATGAAATAATTTGTTAGGTGTGTGTGTGGTATGTTTTATGCTGTGGTTTGACAACTTATTTATAATGAATACTTTCTAGTGTTTGGTTTGTTTTCAGTTGTGGTTTGACAAAATAATAATGTAATGAATCATTTCAAACAGATGTGTGTGGTGTCTTTTCAGCCATGGTTGGACAACAAGCACACAGTGTTTGGTCGTGTGGTGAAGGGGATGGAGGTGGCTCAGAACATCAGCAACGTCAAGGTCCACCCGAAGACAGACAAACCCTACGACGAAGTTCGCATCATCAACATCTCTGTGAAATGACACCGTTGCAGCATAGTAGTGAACATTACCACAGTTACTTCACTGTTGACTGGCTTTCAACAGTTTGAATTTTCAGTTTCAAGGAAGTGTCAGAGCATGTGGACTGATCTATATACTGGCTTTCAACATCAGATTAATCTGCATGAACTTCGTCAACTGTTCTATTCGTCATCATCACCAGTTGTTGATGCCTCTCAGCTGTTTATAATAGTTCAGCTGTTATTACAAAGACAAAAGGAGATTTGAGGAAAGCAGGTCAGTCAGTGAAAATCAGCAGAATGAAATCAGAAGACAGGAAAATGAAAGAAGAAAAGAGTTGTTTTTTTTAATTTTAAAAAAAGAACCAGGCATTACCATCACCAGATGCTCCAAGTGACTCCACAACAGCATGAGTTCAGTGGCTCAGTGGATAGATTGCCAGACTAGGAAGTGAGGGGCCTGGAATCAGTTCATGCAGAAATCTGGATATGTATTCCTACCTGCACTAAACCTGGAGTCTTGATCTGGGTGCTGGTTGTTCAGTGGAAACAGTTAACTGAGGCCCAATGCGTGACAAACATTGAGCACACTACTGTAGCTGCTCTTCACACAATTTGCATGAATAGTGTTAGACTGGTAGAGATAGAAATACACTGGCACATCCCAACCCAAATGCTTCCACCTCAAGATCAGCTTTTTTAAAAAACAAATTCATTTATTTTAAATAACCTTTTGTTCATCCATCTTCGGTTACCAAACATGGTCAGACACAACAATCGACATGAAAAATATTGACATTCACAAGGTCATTACCAGGCATTGATTTCATGTCCTTGTGAATGTCAGCATTTTTCATGTCAAATGGTGTATATGACCATGTTTGGTAACCAAAGATGGATGAACATTGATGTTAGGTCATGAGGAGGCCACACACCAGAAGAGATCCAGCACTGCGGTCACTTTGGTGGTGGTCAGTTGTGCCTGTTTTGATTTAACATACACAGGACACCACCTATTATTCCCCCAACAGATGACAATAAGTGCTCAGTCTTGCTCCATGACTAAGCGGGCATTCCCCTAAGACTGGTGAAGATGGTGTGATTGTGGGCAGCAGGACTTGAGTGGCATAGCTGTGTTAATGAAGAGGTATACAGTATCTGTGCTGTTTCATGAAGAGTGGTACCTCATTGCATGTAAAGGACCATGCTGTTGCCTTTGTTTACATGGGATGTAAGAGGACATATATTGCATAACATGTGAGGATGGATTTAATGATTGCGTGGTTGGTGTTTGCAGTATCTGTCAGCACATGGCAATGGAATTGTTTACAGTATAGTGTATTATAATGTCATGTGTAACTTCATGCATGATGTAATGTCCATTTGCACAGACACAAAAAGGCAGCTTTTAACTATACATTTATTGCAGCTAGATATGCATAGTGTAACAGTAGAGAACATAAGGCAACAGGACCAACAACTGCCCCCACTCCCCAATCTCTCAGCCACAGTCCAGCAATGACCAAAATGTCTAGTTGGTTTATGTTAGTTTAGGAATTGGGACTTTTTTCTTTTTTTCACTACACACTATTGTTGGGCAGGTGAACTACATATGCTGTGTTGCTGGCATACACTGTTTAATGACAGTAAAAATGTTAATTTGGCATATTGACCCACAGCATATCCAGAAATGAAAATGAATTAAAATTGTGCATTCAGCTAAACAATAGTTTCAAATAGCTGCCTCTATTTTAATGAGGACTGCTTTGTTGAATTGCTATTTTAAAAACTTTTTCTCCAAAGTGTCTTCCCCAAGAAACTGTAGATGAGGAGGAAATGTGACTTTAAAAAATGTGAAAGAGGAAAGGACAGATGAAAAAAACCTTTCCACCACTATTGTCTAAAATTCAGTGCTGCAGATAGACTGCAATTTCAGGACAGGATCATTTGAATTCATGTCTTGGCAGGGGCTAAAAAAAATGAGGTACATGTGATTATTGGTTTTGCATATATATATATATAGTTTATTATTCTAAATGGCTACACATCCAATGCAACTGATCAACAATAAATGCAGTCATTTAATATAAAAAGAAGCAAAAACCTCAGGCCTGCAGTGCTAGTTTTGCAGTGGAGCAACAGCCCCATAGTAGAGTTCCTGACAGTCTCCTGATTCAAATCAAAGTACCAGAATTTTTAGTCCCTACACTACAACTAGTGTGGCAGTCTAGGTGCTCATCTTTTGGATGGGACAAACCTAGGTTCCATGTGCAGCACATATATAAAAAGAACCCACGGCAACTAGGAAACTGACCGGCAGAATTCTGCAGATACAAAGTGGGGATGTGAGAGGGACAAACAAGAAAGCATACCGAAGCAAGGTGGCCACAGGAAAACTCCTGGCGGGATGCAGAGGCAACACCCTGTCAGTGGGGCTAGGGGGAAAAGCCCCTTGAAGCTGACAAAATAGTATATAATTATCAGCACTTATGTATGCTCCCAAACACAGAAATGAATCATGGCTTGCTTTCCTCCCCCTCCCCCCCAATGCACGCTTGTGGTTAAGAGTCTCAATTTGATCAAAACGACTTGGTAAATGACTCTCAGATTGAAGTAATGCATGCATCTGGCACAAGAGTTCGTTGGATCAAAACATGAGAAACCAGTTCCATTATTGATATGGATGAAATCAAGGTGGTGGCCATTTTTTATCCATATTCTATCATCAGATACACCAGATTTCTACAGAACTCAGGAACTGCCTATGGGTTTGTTCAAAAGGCGTTGACTGTATACAAGCCTAAGTTGGTGCAAAGCTTACAAAAGCCGCATAAAGAATGTGCATCGCCTATTTCTCTCAACTCACTGTATGCGCAGCAATCGTATCCAAGACACTGAAAAGCGCATTTATACATTTCCGCGTAGCTCTCACATCGTTGTATATACATGTTTATACACACACACACATGGACCAAACCAAAAAATGGTGGTACACGATGAACTCTTAAGAGAAAGCAGCCCCCCAATCCATTAGAGACAGTTAAGGTGAATGTTCACAAACTGCCTCTCAACATAATACACCTGACATCCATTTTTTTTTTTTTTAAATTAAAAAAAAATTAAAAAGCTGATGAACACTGAACACAAAAGAATGTTGCCTGCAGGAAGCGGATATTTTAGGAAAACTAAAGGTTAGTTCATTCAGTGAAACTGGAACATTCCCCTACAATTCTGAACAGGGAGGGAGGGAGGGAATTCTATTCTAAACAAATATCTGCTCTGCTCTATTCTACAAGCCATTTTTTTGTTTGAATAGCTTATACACTACTAAAAGTAATTTGCATGAACAGCTTACACCCACAAATAATAAGCCAATCACTGTGTCAAATTAAGCACTTAACCTTTTTACTTCACTAACTTACTCCATCTGTAAGTCCATTTGATGTGTACATTGTCAAAAACCATGCAGACTCTTATCTGCCAAAGCACCATTTTGAAACTACATACAGTACCACTCCAAAGTGGATAATCAAAACACATGGAATGTACAGTGTCACATCAAGAACTTTGATCTGTCATGGTGATCACAACAACAAAAAGTGTAGATACACTGGTTGCAAAATGCCTGTCAGACAGTCAAACAATTCAAATAAACAAGGTCAGCAAAATAAAAACAATTCACTTCTAGTGTGATTCAAGTAAACTAAAACAATTTAAGCTTTATAAACCCAACATTACAATTATAAATCCTGCAGCATAGTACTGATACATGTAGTTCATATGTATGCGTATTAGGAACATATAAGGGATGCAGTACACTGAGAAAATGAATTCATTTCTGGTAAAAGATCAGTGTATATTTTGTTATGTGGCATGGATATAAGAATTGGCATTTTCTTAAAAAGCGGGGGGGGGGGGGGGGGTAGAAATAATACATGAAACAAGAATATTTGAAGTGCATCCTTAGCTACCCCCAAAAAGGGTGGAAGAGGGGGATAAACATGTTGCCAGTTGTTTTTTCTTGATGTGCATAAAATTCTGTCTGAGTATTCGCTGGTGCCAACAAATTACATCAGAATGTCATTAAAAGTTATTAAATGTTTCATTCAAACATATCAATCACAATAATATATATTTATAAATAGGCTTGTTGAACAAATAGAACAGTTAGTAAAAAAAAACAAAAAAAACCCCAACTATTTCTAGTTTTCAACAGCATGCATTCTTCAGAACTGCTTTTACAATAGCCTTTTAAAAAATATATAATTAAAGTTCATAGCAATACAAACAGAAAACTATGTGTGTGGAAACTGTGTAAAGCAATATACAAAAAACAACCACTCAAAACAACAATAAAAATGCAGCTGTCAAATATACATCAATATCACAAATAGTTTGACCATAACTGTACACAACTTCTTTTGTTGGGTTTTTTTTTGTTGGTTTTTTTTTTTTTAGTGGGAGGTGGGGGAGGGGGGGCGAACCACATCTATTACACTTAATGTTAGGAAAGTCTGGTCCCTGTGCAAACATGGAGCAGCATTTGTCCTGTAACTTTAATGGAAGCCACCTGCTAATGAAGTAGAGACATCTCTCTCTTTGACAGGCAATATGCATAGAGAAAAACCAGCAGCACAGGCTCTGTTTCATGCCCTCAAATGCTCTGGCATTATTTATGATGGACAGCAAATGCAATGATCAGTGTCAGCATTTCTAGGCCAAATCCTGTACAATGCAAATTCAAAGACTGAATTTTTCATTTAGCTTGATGCAAATTGATAAGCAAAGTTTCTTTTATATATACAAATTCCTTACAATGCAGAATCAAAAGTTGTTTCCCCAACACTACATTTACATGTATGATGTATCAATAGCTAAAAGCATCTTTCAACAGGAATCAACTGATGTCAACACAATGAAAATACAATACACAATTTCTTAACTTAATTTGCACATCTCAAGTAAGGTGTCTGAACCTACAGGCTCACTATGCCAAGGGAACTAGTGAAAGAAATGCCAAGTCTTTCCAAGGAAATGCAGAAGAAAAAAGAAATGATCAAGACATGTGGCTTTTACTTTGGAAGCCAGAGTATCAAGTTTCAGTATGTACAAATGTGAATAAAGAAATACCAATTTTAAGGTTACTTCTTTTTCTCCTGCAATAGTTAAAAGAGTCTCATATACAAACTGACAAATGTACAAAGTATATATATATATATATATATGCACACACACATACATACATAGACAAAACAATCCTACCAGATAAAACATTTCAACTGCATGAAAAAGTTTGTTAAGAAATGCATAAAGCGCAACCATTAAACAATGCAGAATATTTACCTCCAGTGAAATAAAATATACAGCTGCATCCATATATACATAAAGAAATCACAACTATACATGATCAAAAGCAAGAAATATACACACTATTCTATACAGTTCAGACCATACACAGCATTTTGCACAGTTAGTAAAGTGTAGCCACTTTGATACAGCCTTCACCACTCCCCAAAGTCCAACATGATTTCAGCGACGCGGGTGAAACTTGGAGAACAAGCGTGTGGAGGAGGAGGAATGTGAGGATCGTCCCCGCCGAAAGGAGGCCTGCACCGTGCGCACCGTTGTCATGGGAGACGGTGCAGGGCTCTGGGAATGTGTGGAGAGGAACTGGGAGTGGACATGTCCAGTTGTCGTCATACCTCTGTCTCTGGAATGACGATCTCTAGTGGGAGGGTCAGTGACGATGGCATCCGCTGTGCGGCTAGTGAGCGGAGCTCCTGTGGACATTGCAAAGGTCTCAGTGACTGTGCTGGGTTTGGTTGTCAGCGTTTCATCTTCACTGCAGTTCATTTCGTTATCATTTCTTCTACAATAAAGTAAACCTGACTGATATAGCTGACACAGAAATCATTCATCTCTTTGAGTTCCCACTCCGCCCGCCCTCCACCCCCCAAAAAGAAGAAACTGTGTAACTTAGATGTATTTTGATTTTCCATACAGATAAAAATACTTCAATTTGAATTGCACTTAAACTTGAATATGAATACATCACTGTCTGATTTGACACCACATGAAAATGGAATCATCACTTTTAAAGAGGACAGCTCTCTTTGTAGAAATACACTGCTCAATATGATGAGCTGTAAGTTGTTTTGTAATCCACTACCATAAATTTATGTTCTGTTCATATTGTGTGCTAAAAACTGCACACAGAATGCTCCTTGGATCAGCAGAGAAGGTCACTAGACAGAATTCGCCATTAATACTGGATGACTGCACCACAGAAATATAGGTCAAGCAAAGTGAGGGTTACAAGCACAGCAGGTGAGATAGACAATAAGTTAATGGAAGGATTAAAATGTACCTTGTAATATGTGAAAACTGTATCTGCTATTTATGGCCAGTACAAAGACAACACAAACTGCATGCAAAATTAATGTCAACCTTGTGTTGCCACATTTTAGTGCATCCACAAGCAACAATCACACTGTCTTTATGTTTCATGGAAATACATCGCCATTCCTTCAGTCTTTGTTTCCTTAAACACATACATACATCCACCCACCACTCTACTGCACATTTCTGAAGTTAAAAAAAAAAGTGGGGGGAGGGGGGAGCAAAATACTGAGACTTTTACTTTCTATATTCTATATTTAATTGTGAGGGTGTGGAACAAAATAATTAATACAACATATTTTATATGGATGATTTCTGTGTTGATTTCCTGATGGTGTATTGCAGTGGAAACAGGCTGTGATTTATCCATGTGAGAGTGATCTGAGAAAATTCAATTTCGTCACAGAAACAGTTGGACCATCTGATACAAAATTGCACCCCACCTGTTATGTGATGTGTCAGTGATGAAGATAATGAGAAGGCTGGCCCCAAAGAACATCAATACTGTGAAAAGACTTCAAGTTATTTTAAGGACTTTTTGAAAATGATAAGACCCATTTAAAAACGCATCATCATGCCAGAGGGTGGTATTATTATGGCAGCATGCATGTCACAGGGATGCTGATTTAAAGAGTTGAGTACTTTGGGTTACAGCTGTAATTCCACATTTTGACCAGAGAATAAGCTGAGAAATTATATTCCCAATCTTAGCAAGATCGGAAGAACGTTTGGCACAAACATGTATATCAAAACAAACAGACCTTTGTCAAGCCCAGAGAAATTTGATGAAAAGTGGTCAAGCTGTTAAAAATGCTGTTATAGATTTTGTGTTATATGGTAAACAGTGATGTTTCTGATAAGTTTGCCAAAACACGGGACATCAGAGTGACAACACCTAAAAGTCCACATCACCAGTTGGGAGGGGAGGTAAGCAGGAAGAAACTGCACCAGTTCTAATGGCAAAACAACAGACTTCTGACCACAGAAACCAACACCTCCAGATAAAACAAGGTTTTAACGTTTGTGCTCATTTCTCACAAATGGCTGTACTGAATGTTTTGACATATAGCAAATAAATTCATAACACATAGGTTTCTCAGGACCAGAGACGTGCTCCTGACACTGAAGAAAGGTCAATGTCATAATGGAGAATCTGCTGACAAAGTACACATGATTTAAAAATGTTTGAACAGATTTTGACAAAGCATGCACATATGATGTAAAACTTCAAACAGACTGGAAAAACAATCAAACTGACTATGCTGAAAGGTCAAACAGTAAATGCAGTAAAGGAAGTATTTGTGTGTTTTTGGGGGGTTGTTTTTTTTTCAAACTTAACTCAAAAGAGTTGAAACAATTTTTTTAATAGTGCAACTTTCCCTGACCAAAAACCTGTGTTGTGGAACAGAACATGTGCCTGTCTGTTCAAACAGTAGTGTCTCTCTTGTCTGGGGCTGTTTCAGCACGACACAACTCAAACTGAAGGACACACAGGAGTAAACATGGTGAATGACTGACAGTAAAGATCATGGACAAGAAGGCCCCCCCACCCCCCCTTTCACAGGTGTTGGTCTGTGAGTGTGGGAGAGACTTAATGCCTCACAGACTGAGACACCCTGAATAGCTCAGCTCTATCGTGTCCATGTCATCTTCCAGAACGGATGAAGCCACCATGGGAAGTTATCCCAATGAACCAGAAAAACATGCAAACACTTGAAAACATCTATACCTCTCTCTCTTTCCCTCTTTTTCTTCAAAACATTAAGCTTTCAAAGTTACAATGCACTCAAGACCACCTTCAACTTTTTTTTCTTTCAGTTCAGAGAGAACTGATCCAAGGTGCAGGGGGACATTCTTTATATTGCCCATTTAACAGTATGCAAAATGCATCTAGAAGGCTAGAAGAGGATATATATATAAATATACTTGTATGCAAATACATGAACAGACACACAAAATACACACTGAAATCACAAGACAGATCATGCAGTTATAAGAGTAAATGCTGTGGTTCAAACCTGTTTTGATCGAAACACCTAGATGCTGAAAACAATACAAAGGATGTTGGAGTCATTTAAATATTTCAAAATGTTGTTTTGCATAAAATGGTGTAATATGCACATATGCAAATGTGAAGGAATAAGGGATTAATTTAAAACACAAAATACAGTTGATGTACATAACATACTCACCTTCAATGATACAAAAAGTACTGTATGAATTAAGAATACATAGCCCTCATATTTTTCCACTAAAGAATTTTCTTCTTGTAACCAATCATTTAACTTTACTGATACCATTTTGACGTTCATCTGGTCACACTTGTGATACTGCTATTACATGCTGACTAAACTTAACAGTTACAGATAGGAGGAAATCTGTGTTTATATGAATACAATTTTGTTTTCCAAGATACCTTGAGCACCCATCAAATAGCAGCAAACCTCACCCAGTTCAAAATCCTTAAGCAGACAAAAACTTTCCTCCCACTAATAATTCCACCTATTACTGCAGAAGTCCCACCTTCACTAAAAAAAACCAAAGCAGTCCACAAGCCAGAATAATAATAGTAGCAATGAAAACACCGGGGGTTTTGTTGTTGGTTTGTTGTTGTTGTTTTTTATGGGGGGTTCCTTCAAGAAATGAAATGGCAACAGCAGCATGTTAAAATCACTGCCAATAGTAACATGCACTTTTTTGAGAGACCAGACCCAGGTTCTGTCACAACCAGACTGACAGCACTATACCTGTGTTGTAGTGCCTGTATGTGAATAAGTGAAAGAAGGCACACTAAAATAAACTGCAATTAAAATCCATACAAATTCCCTACAGGTCCATACCACTGCTGATAATAAAAATACAATTGGAGAACAATGCAAGTGGATTCTTGGGACATCTTGTTTCAAGCAGATTTTCATCACTTCTGGGAATGGATTTTCAATACATCTTGCTTTGAGTGGATTTTCACCACATTGTATTATCTCTCAACACTTTGTATGCCAAGTACTGGTTTATCTATAACATCTGGTTGCTTCCCTTGGACCAAGTACATATGTTTCTGTGCTGCAGTGGACACATTCAGTTTCGCTTTCTCATTCAGTTGTATTTTCCGTAGGTGCTTTCAGCTTGTTGGCTTTGGTCTCGACGTTGTTCAACACTGTTTTCAAGGAGACCGAGTGTGTTTTTGATGATGATATGTAGGTCTGGTCTATAAAAACTTCAGTGCAGCTGCACTGATGAGGTAAAAAGTGTTCGAACTCCATGAACATCTATTCCATTTCACTGAGAGCAGATAATTGTCACTTTTCCCTGCCAGCGTTGTCATGGTTTCTAGTTCAATGTCGACCGTACGGGAACCAGAATCAGCAGACGTTAAAAAAAAGAGACTGCAACAGTGGGGCAGGGAGCAGCAGGCTAAAGTCCCCCTACCACACACAGCACCACAGTTCCCATCACCACAAAGAAAAGTGGCTACCACCTCCCTGACACACTGTCAGACTTGACGCAACACGGAATGGTCCAGAACTCAACATCTTCAATCCTGACATTCCATTCTGCACCATTCCTCATCCCTACATCAAGTCAGCAGTTGTGGCACCTGTCACTCACCTCTACATCACAGGACAAACGGTTATAATCTTGAGGAAAAAGATAGAAAGACAGAAAGATCTTTTCATAAAAAGAGAAAAACTGAAACAAGCCTGACAACCCAGGGTCTCGGTGTTCTGTTGATCCAACACAGGATCAGCACAATGTGTGTCAGACCAACAGACGCCCCAAGGCTCTGTGCTGTCTGGACACACACACACACACACACACACACAGGCATCAGGCATAGGATGGATCACTGGGGTTTGAATTATCATTTCGTTGGGCAGTCCTCACATGACCCTGTCCAGCTGGTTGGATCACAAGTCAAATTTTGGGTTTTATTACCATGTAAAATTCTGTTTCCTTTTTTTTTTTTTTTTGGTGCTGTTCTTTTCCTCCCCAAAATGACAAATTTTATGCCTGAGCAATCTCTCTTTCTCTCACTCCACACACAGATTCAAGGACACATGTTTACCTGGGAGTTGGAGAGCTAGTCCCTTTCCGCTTTCTGGGAATTCCCTAAAAGATCACAAAGAAAAAGCATGCCCATAGACCACAAGCCAAAAAAGTAAACCCCAATAAATGAAAGGGTAACCAAAATAACTGTATGAAAACAACAACAGGCACCCACATTCCTGGGAAGAAATGGGTTAGTAAAATATGCATGAATTATACAATTCCCCCACCATCCCTTGGTTCTGGATAGTCGTCTCCCCTTTGTCATGCTAAGAGGACGGGGTATGCTTCAGTTATTGCTGTTATCACTTTAAATGTACATCTTTTTGCTTATTTGTATCCCACATCTATAAGTCTGTGCATGACCAAGCCATTCTTGTATCAAATTATTCGACACTGTTCTCATTTTTGATTAATGAAATACTAATGTATTACACAGGGAGACTGTGTGCGTGCATGCGTGCATGAATTTCCACACACACTGTATGTGCACATGCATGTGTATGTGTGTGCATGTGTTGACATGTGTGTGTAATTGTGTGTGCGTGTGTGTGTATGTGTGTGTGTAATCCCTAATCATAGTGCCAAGACTGGGGTCAGTATGAATATTTCTGACTAAAACTGTACAACAATGCAAACTTTCCCAGCTAGGACAATTCAGTGTCTTCCTTTTCTTTCAGATCAAGGATAAATGTTATCATGCACATACATGTACAAGGTCCACATGCATGATCATTCACAATGTGGAAGGACTACATGGCATTATGCATAGCTTCAAATGCATAAATGATATATGGACAGTATCATGCAAAATATAGCCTGTACTTAGTTTTAAATGTTAAAAGTTTCTTGCACTTACATGCATTCTATGCTCTTCTATTCACACATGTACTTACATGTATTCTATGTTGTTGTTTATAACAAGAGTTGGAAACAATGGTTGAAATGAACAGAATGAAACAAATGAAAAGCCAGCATTATAAACAGAAATGCTGAGGAAGCAGGGAATTTAACAATTAACAACTGAGTCTAAAATGGCTTTTAATTGCAACTAAAAATCAACCAGCATCTAAGGCCCATCTGAAAGAAATAATGACACAAAATGTCATATAACAATTATAGTGAAGAAATGTTATAAAACAAAAATTGATCCAATCACAAATATCTGGAATTGTTTTCTCTTCTCTTCAAGCCATTTCCCTGTTGTTTTTTGGCTTTTTTTTTTTCCTTTTCTTTCTCTCAGCATTTCTCTTTTCTATTTTCAGTGGACCAAAAGTCACACTTAAGAATTCAGTTGTTGTTTTTCATATATAAATGTCTATGTTTACACACACAAGTGTCTTTATTTCAAAAGATTGGAATACAATAAAATATGTAAAGCAGGACATGTTAAGACTGCTAAATCAACAGTCCTGACTAAATAAGCTATATAAGTTTAAAATAATTTTTTTCTTCAAAACCAGACTAGAAAAACAATTCCAGATGCTTTGAGTGCACAAACATAAAGCCTGTAACATTTTTCTTAGGGTCAAAATTTGCAAGCATGCTTTTTTTTCCCTTACCAGAAACTAGCAATTTCAGCACTATTTCTACTGATCAGCCACAGTGTCTAAAATCTCTTTTTTTTTAAATCTCGCCCTGAAAGCTAAGCAACAAAAACCTCATAACCCTTTCCTGTGTGCTGCATACTAATTACGCCGTACTGTGTTTCGTGGGTCCTAAAAAACCCATGCTGTGCACTGATAACACAGTACTCTTGCTGTTCATCACAGGTCAAAAGATAACCTCACTTTCCAAAGTGGCAATATCTGCCCGTATTTGTGCAGAAAATCACAGAGCAAGGTGAGAAATATTCTTTTTTCCAGACTTTGTTCATCTGAGTATGACAAACATTTTGGCATCATTCCACAAAATGCATATGGCAAACTGGGAGATGCATTCACATGTCAAGCCTGCAAATTGCAGAGAGAGGTGTGGTGAGCTTCAGAAGACATCTGTGTCTTTCCCCACCAATGAGGCACAGCCAGAGCTAACACACAGTTTGGGCATGTAGTTAAACACACTGACTGTGTTTGTACACACACAAACACACACAGTCAATCATACACACAGACACAAACACACACTCAGTAACACACACACACACACACACACAAACTTGTCAACAATATTCTCACTCTAAAGTGCTTGCAAACATGGGTGTTCAAAAGCATGCTGCGTTTCCAAATCTTTTCAATCCACACACACACACCATGCATTGCTCATGTCCCCAGCAAACTGCAAAAGACCTAAACCTTGCCAAGCAATGCAGATTTCTAACACTACATCTAACAAAAAGACAACAGAGAAGCAGCATGAACGCTCAGCACTCACAGGGCTAGCCGTCTTGGAGAAATTCAGATGCTTGTACAAAATGACGCCAATGTCCTTGTGGCCTGCTTCCATGGCGATGGACAGAGCTGTGCTATTCTCCTGTCAGCGTCATGGTCATAGTCACCAAGGCAACACGCAGTACACAAAAGGAGAAAAAAAAATCAGGCAAAAGCATGCACGCACGCAGATGCAAGGACATGGAATTCAAATTAAACAACATTCTCAAAGAAATTTATCAATGGTTCAAAGTTACCTATTTTTGTACAGGATTCAAAACTATGTCAAGAAAACAATGATAAAGAAAGAAACAGGTCATGTCAAGGGCTGGGGTGGAAAAGGGGGGTAGGAGAGGGGCAAAAACTCAAGTCATATCTTGAAAAAGGGAGGAGGGGAAGGGTGGGAGAAATAAAATAAATACCATCAGGAAATGGAGGTGGGCAGTGGAGGGTAAAGGTGAAGGTGAAGATCAAAGGCCCTGTAGCCTTATACTGCCATATGGGCAGTAAATTCATATCCACTGTGTCTAGAGCTTGGCATAGGTAGGAGGTGCCCAACCCTCTCCTTCCACTGTTTTAACCTTCCCCAATCAAATTAAGTCAGGTACCCTTTCACACCTGGGTGGTGTAAGGAAGATTGGAGTACTGTGCCTTTCCACAGACACAACACCATGCTGAAATGGGGCCTCAAACTTGATCACTGATGAACTCTGGATCAGAAGTCAAACTCTTAATCAATCCTGCCAAAGCACCTCCCTGTGAAAGGAGGTGTGGCTAAAACCAGTACAGGTAATACAAAACAGGGGATTTAAAAACTGAAACAACAGAGTTTTGCCCCACTTCAAAAGAAGTGACATTTCTGTGTCATTACACATCCTGTCTGCTAAGGTCTGGCCATCCTTGCAGCACAGCACCATTATCTGTCATTGTTTCTGACAGCTGTCATTAAATGTCATTTTCCATGTGCATCACTCTGACATTTACCTCCAAGTGCACAGTTATTTTCTGTTTATCAAAAAAAGAATAGAGAAGAAGGAATAAAACAGCTGTAGAATGGGAGAAGACAAAAGGATAAGAACATAAGGCAGGGTGGTGATAGTGAAAACCGTGTTGGGAGTTTACACTGACGGAACTTCAGTGGCAACTGTCTTGTTAATAGTCTATGGAACAATATAAAGTCAACTGTTAGGCATTAACCAGCATTCAAATTAAAATCTATGCAACATCAAGAACAAGCAATTTGAAAATTAATAAAGATACACTGACAACATTCACAGAACACTAACAAAAATAAAGGCATCAATCTTAGGATAAGCGATCATCAAGAACAGGTCTCTCAAAGAAAGATTCAATATATAACCCATTTTTCTCTGTTAAAATTGGACTGTTAGGGTGAGCAATTACCCCTGGCACAGTGCTTTTTTTTCCCCACCTTTCTTTTCTGGCTATAGGTTATTTTATGTATATGAAATGCTATGAACAAAAGCTTGGTTTATCGTCTTGTAAGACTAGCACCTACATTGTCACACCAGGTTCAATGGAGAGAAAATAAGACTCAGATGTAAAATAAGACAGTTGACTGACATGGGATCTTTTCACTTCTTAAGCATATGCACTATCCATAACACTCCATGCCCCCACCCCCTCCCCCAATTTTTTAAAAGATTTTTTTTATACAGCAATCTTATCTTAAAACTAATCATTACCTACAGATTTACAAATATTCCCTGTACTTATCCCTTCTCCTTTGGAAAAATCTAATCTCTTCAATCTGGTCAATAACAGAAATTTTGAATTTCTTGACAAATCTAACTTCCAACTACAGATTTGTTTTACTTCATTCTGCAGTTACAAAATTACTTATTCCAAACTTACATTTACATATCAATACGTGTGGGGGTGCACATCCATGTGGGCAACATTGGACAAATGTCCAGACTCAACCTAACTTTTTAGGACATTTGTCTTCTTCACACCAAGATGGGTAGGACATTGAAACTAGTCAGCTGACACAATTTATCAGGTCAAGCCTAAAGTTGTGAATGAGCTGATAAAAATGAACACTTCAACTTCACTCAACATCAGTAAATTACAATTAAAAAGTGTCCTGCACTTTGAGGAAGTTTCACATGATGCACATGAAAAAGAAAAAAGAAAAAAAAGAAGTTTATCTTAATGTTTTCACACTTCCTGTCTCCCCCACCCCCCAACTTCTCTCGGTCATTCTGTGAAAAACTGGTTTGGAAAAAAATCAAGTATTTTGTGACTTGTTTATTTCCATCATTTCTGTTGATAACAATTCGATTCCCCATTTGAAGACCATCAACAATGAACTGAAAGGCTTAGTTTAAGGTTTACCAAAACTGACATTTATAGTCACAGTCATGGTTATGGCAGTTTCTTGCTAGAAACTGGTGGGCTTGAACATTCACTACATTGCATCATCAATTTGTTGTTCCAAAATATCCAGCCAAAGATCTGTGATTCTCAGAAACCTTTTATGTTTTCTTTGGGAATATTGAGAAACAGTTTTGACATATGGCCAAATCTGCATGGTAAGAAAAAATAAGCAGCAGACACTTTCCTGCCCAGAAGACATAATGTCCTGGTTAATCAGACTCTGAGACATTGGTTGAAACTGCCTCCAGTTTTCACGCATGATGAAGCTCATTGCTGGGCTTGTTCTGATAGAACTGGTAATTTGGGGAGGATTGACTTGTCACTGAAGTTTGTCACACATGATGTCCAAGCTAAAAAAGAAATGTATCAGACAATGACCTCGCTGATCAAAAAAATAATGGGACATTTGTACTCTTCAACAATAAAATGATCTGACATTTTCATTCATTTATCAGTCTATGTCCAATGTTCGATGCCAATGTACACCCCAATAAGTATGTAGTTAATACTTCTGAAATGCATAAGCCACACAAAAGCAGACACAATTAACACAAATTCAGTCAAAGTGATACTAGTGCCAAAATTTAAACAATGGTAACAACATAATATAAAGCAAAATAAATATAACAAAAACAATATATCAAGTGAATAAAAGAATTTGTATGCTAATGAAAAAATCTCAGAAGATTATTACAGAACAAGAAAGAAACATGTACATGCCCATCTCAATCTAAATAATTAATGTACTCCTACATTTCTTCAACTTGAAAGAGATAGAACATAATATCAACAGCAGTAAAATTTACAAAAATACAAAGCTTCAGTATCAGTAATCATTTTGTCCATAAAGCAAGCTGCACTGTACCAGAAAGCATGGCTGTTGTGTTATTGATAAGCACCTATACCCAGCTGGGCTAATTCTACAGTTATTTACTACATCATCAGTTCTAAATCCTCCAAATGACAAAGCTCATTAAAACTGGGCAAAAGGCGGTCTAACCTCTTAGCAGTAACTCTTTCTATAAAACACACACACACTCACACATATTCTAAACCAAACCAAACAAATCCTTCCATTTGGTATAGGTTCTGATTCTGAACACAAATTGGTGAAAGTTTACTCAAAATCTTCTTTTTCTTCATTTATGGGCTGCAACTCCCAAGTTCACTCGTATGTATATAAATGGGCTTCTACATGTATGACCATTTTTACCCCGCCATGTAGGCAGCAATACTCCATTTTCGAGGGTGTGTATGCTGGGTATGTTCTTGTTTTCATAACCCACCATACGTTAACATGGATTAAAGGATCTTTAACATGTGTATTTGATCTTCTGCTTGCATTGTGCACATGAAGAGGGTTCAGGCACAGGCAGGTCTGCACATATGTTGACCTGGGAAATCGGAAAAATCTCCACCCTTTACCCACCAGGCACTGTTACCAAGTGTCTATCTAACCTGGGACCCTCAGATTCAAAGTCCAACACTTTAGGCACTCGGCTTTGAGCCCATCACTCAGTCAAAATTCTGAGTGAAATTATATATTTCTGTGATGTCATACCACTGAAAATACACACAAAAACTTTCCCATTCTGAGTGAAGGAACGTTAACCACTGAAATATACAAGTAATTTCAAAAACTTTCAAATTCTCAGTAGGAGAATTTCTTCTTTACATCCTCTAGTCCACCATGTTTGTACCACAAACAAACCAGACCCAAACCCTGACTCACATTATCAGCGATGTTGGCGTCACAGTTGGAGTGGGCCAGCAGGAGCTGTACGATGGTAGAGTGCCCGTGCTCACAGGCACACATGAGAGCGGTGGAGCCGTCGAAATCCTGAATGTTGCAGTCAGCCCCCGCGTCCAACAGCAGCTGAACCATGTCCGTCCGACACTGACTGGTCGCCAGCATCAGCGCTGTCTGCCCTGTCTGTATGTATGTTGGGCACAGACACAGCACAAGGTCAAACGCTTTGTGCAATGAGGAAAGCGCTGATAAATGTCCAGTTATCTTGATTATATTATATCATTATCATATAATACCAAAGAATCACAGGTAAGGTCAGAACCACAATTCCAGGTCAGAACCACGGGGTCAAGGTCAGAACCACATGTTAAGGGTCAAACTGAAGGTCAAAGTCAGGATCACAGGTCAATTTAACAATTTCATCACCACTAGGTCAAGCTAGGTCAAGACTGAAACAGAATTATAGAATTAAGATCAAGATCTGGACAAAGTTACTAGTAGATCAAAGTGAGGTTAAAAAAAGAAAGAAAAAAGAGTATACTTGAACAATGTAGGGTCAGAATTAAGTTAACAACATGACTGATGCATCATCATAAGCTGCATCATACTTTTTTTTATTATTATTACTGTTATCATCATTGTTGCTATTGTGGTAAACGCACACAAACACAAACATACACCCACAAACACAATACACTCAAAACACATCAACACATACACACACCAACACACACAAAAAGCTTGACAACAATGCCTACAAGCCAACATCCAACCTCACCTGCTCAGCACGAGCATTGATGTCACTGGCAGCGAAAAGACGAAGGATGATGTGGCGATGGTCGTCGTTCTGCACCTGAGCAAGGGAGGCAAGCATGGCAGGGGTGTAGCCCGCCTTGTTGGGTCGCCGCACGTCACACACCTCGGTGTCCAGGAGCAAGGCCACAATGTCGAAATTGCAGTGAGAAACGCAGTAGTGGATGGCAGCATTGCCCTGTCAAAAGGCAGGAATTTTTGTGTTCACTGTAATCATTTCTTATTTTCCCCCCTTTTTTGGGGGGTTGGGGGGGGGGGGGTATGGCAGTATTTCCCTGTAAAAAGCAGGTATTTTTGGCTTGCCTCCACACCCCAGGTGATTTTGGGTTTTTTGTTGATCTCTCTCTCTCTCAATCTTTCTTTTTATTATTCTTTTTTCACACCTAACATTTCTTTCTCTGAATGCACAGAAAGACAAACAACAGAAACAAAGTTTGCAACAGCAATGCTATACAACAGCTGGTAAATAAATACATTATTTCTTATCATTATCATTTTTTATTTCCAGTATCTGATGCATCTGATTATTTACATATTCATTTGATAAATTCTTCTCTTTTTTTTTTTTATAACTTCTTTGCTGAAATCGCAGTCAAACAGCAGTGGATGACAGCATTCTCCTACAACAGCAAAATAGGCTATTTACATGTTTTTGTGTGCACCTACATTTTTCTATCCGCCTGAAATATGTTGTTGTTGCAGCAGCAGCCAGTCAAAGTAGCAGTAGTAGTGATGGTAGTAGTTGTAGTGGTGGTGGTATTGGTCGTGGTAGTAGTAGTATTAGTAGTTGTAACAGCAGAAGTAGTAGCAGAAGCAAAAGCAGTAGAAGTAGCACAGAGACAAGCTGTGTAGAGAAATAACTTGGCATAATCTGTTAAAGTTTTGCACCCAATTTCCCTAGCTTTTACTTGTCAAAGCTCCGGACAATGGTTAAGAATATGTGTTTGCTTTTACTCTGTGTATCTTATCCATATCTGTCAGTCTGTCCACACACACACATGCGTGCATGCCTATACACACACACACACACACACACACACAGAAGTGCACACACGTCCATGTGTCCGCACACACATACACACACTCACATACACACACACCCACATCCAGTGACTCACATTGTTATCCACCAGGTTAACGATGTAGTCAAGGAGGCGGTGAGAAATCTCATTGATGGAGGACAGGTAGTCTTCCACCTGGTGGTCACTGGACAGCTTGTGGCTGGACACCCGGAACCACTCCTCTTGCACCACTGACAGGTTGGCATTCTGGGCACACCGCAGTAATCATCATCATTATAATCATCATTGTCCTCATCATCATCGCAATATCAGTGGACACCCAGGACCACTCCTCTTGCACGTCACACAGGTTGGTGTTCTGGACACACCGCAGTCATCATCATCATCATCGTTATCATCACCATCGTCATCATTATAATATCAATGGACACTCGGAACCACTCCTCTTGCACCACTGACAGGTTGGTGTTCTGAACACACTGCAGTCATCGTCATCATCATCATCATCATTATAATATCAATGGACACCTGGAGCCACTCCTCTTGCACCACTGACAGGCTGGTGTTCTGGACACACTGCAGTCATCATCATCATCATTGTCATCATCATCATCATCATCATTATAATATCAATGGACACTCGGAACCATTCCTCTTGCACCACTGACAGGTTGGTGTTCTGGACACACTGCAGTCATCATCATCATATCATCATCATAATATCAATGGACACCTGGAGCCACTCCTCTTGCACCAATGATAGTTTTGCATACTGGACACATTGCAGTCATCATTATATCATCATCCTAATATCAATAGACACCTGTGTGCCAAAGACTGGGTCTCTGCAAATGACTTTCTTGTCCATTCTGCAATGTTGTCATTCTTCGTTGTTGTTGTTTGTTTTTTTGTTGTTTTTTTTTGGGGGGGGTTCACTGTCTTTTCCTCCATCTCCCTCATTCAACAGTTTCTTGAAGGACCATTTTAGTAAGGACACTGGATCTTGTTATGTGGCCATACCAACATAGTTTTCTTTTCTTCACTGATGTCAACATATCTTCATATGGTCCATTGTACTGCTGGATGGCTTGGTGCACTTGTTCAAAGGTGATATGATCAGAGTATCTGATGTCTAGTTAGTATCTTGCAGTAACACCTTGCTTCTGTGGTTTGAATTCTTCTTTTCAAATCCACCATGCAGGTCCATGTCTCACAAGCATACAGGGAGATAATAAACCAGTGCATGCAGGATCCTGATCTTGAATGTCATGGAGATGATGATGTCATTCCATAAGTTTTTAGTGCTGATGCTGTCTTTTGCTGTCCTGGAGAGAATTTCAGGTTTGCATCCTTTGTAGCTGATACATAAACGACAAGAAACAAAATTAATTGGTAATATTTACAGATTCAGTTCCAGATTCAAGAAGACAGACAGACAGACAGATCAAAAGAAATACTGACCAGATATTTGGTCTGGATGGTGGTGTATATGAACAGACATACAGACAGATGGATGGATGGACAGACAGATGCACTGACCAGCTGTTTGGTCTGGATGGTGGTGGAGTCCACAAGGTAGTCGGCCAGAACTTTACAAGCCTTCCTCATCTCTTCACTCAGCTCATACCTGGTCATCACACACTGTGTGTACTGCACTGTCACCCCTGCTCATGTGTGTGTACATGTGTACATGTGTGTGTGTGTGTGTGTGTGTGTGTGTGTGTACGCATGTGAGAGAGAAAGTGTGTGTGTGTGTGAGTATGAGTATGTGTGTGTGCCTGCATGCACTGACAAATACATGATGACATGGGTATGTTTAAGAAAGAGATTAAAAAACTAGATTGAGACTGGGTATGAGCATGTGAATTTCTGAATCGGTTCAGTATGTGCATATTGGAATGTATCTGGGCATGCTATTCATCACATTTGTCTCTAACTTGCCAAGAACTGAAACTATATGAGAAACAGTTTCAACTCAAAACAGTATTCCTCAAAACACAGGCAAGCAGCTAATATGTTTTGTTTTTGTTTTTGCTTTTTTTTGTTTACATTACTCTAAAAACAGTTATCACACACTACAGTGCTGATAATGACCACACCTTTGGTATCTTTAGGCAATGCTTAGAACCTGCCTGTGGTAAAAATGTTGTTGGCTACTGCATGGGACCTATTTTACAACTGAAACTAACAGTTATTTCTAAACACGTTGCTACTGTATGGACCTATTTTACAACTGAAGCTAACAGTTATTTCTAAACACGTTGCTACTGCATGGACCTATTTTACAACTGAAGCTAACAGATATTTCTAAACACGATGCTACTGAATGGACCTATTTCACAACTCAAGCTAACAGTTATTTCTAAACACGTTACTACTGCATGGACCTATTTCACAACTCAAG
The DNA here is from genome assembly GCF_041734735.1 of Babylonia areolata. NCBI lineage: Eukaryota > Metazoa > Mollusca > Gastropoda > Neogastropoda > Buccinidae > Babylonia > Babylonia areolata. The sequence continues at coordinate 23,908,639 of NC_134878.1, forward strand.
CTAACAGTTATTTCTAAACAAGGTGAAGGAATAAATGTTCTTTTTCACGTAAACAGCAATAAATAACCATAACAAGATCACAAATATAAAAAAACATAAAGGGGAAAAGAGGACAAAAATACAGTGTCTTTATAATAAAAACTGTCCAGGTGAAGTTTACGTTGTCACTGTCGCTGACAAAGTGAAATCTAGCAACATCCTGACTTGTAAACACCTGATAACAGCCAGTCATTCACCACCACCTTTGATAAACACATGTCCAAACCACAGAAAAAAATGACAGCAAAGAAAATGCTGACAATACGATGAGCTATATATATATATATATATATATGAGGACTCCACACACAGAAAGAATGAGGTGTCTTTAATATATTTTATGCGTAAGAAAAGCTCAATAATTGTCTAATATCACTCATAGTGAAAAGATGTAAACTTGATGACCACCACCACCTCAAGACTAAGTTATCCATCTGTTTGACTATCTCATATGAACTCTGTGTGGCAGTTTACCTGACAAAATTTTATTGATAACTGTCCCATATAGCATATACATCACTGAAGATGTACCAAACTATATAAAAAATATAAAAAATCAACAGAGGACATTCTGATTGAGGTATTCAGACACTAGACAGTATCTGCAGATGAGCAGACTAGGGCAGAGACAGAGAAGCGGCTGTATCTTGGTATGTTTACCATAACACTGGGATGGGAAACAGAAACACCAACAGCATGCAGACACTTAAAAGACACTCATCATGACAAGTCCTGCACCCAACTGTTTAGAAGAAGCACGATCAAAAATACACACAAAAAAAGTACTGTATATAATGGAAATAAAGCAAAGTCACATCTACAAAACCTGTCTCCAAAAGCTATCAAAAGTAGGCAAAAATGGGAGAAAGTTGAAACCATTAGTGCAAAAGAAACCAATGATGATGTGAGCAAATGACATCTGCCAAAAATGAAAAAATCACCATCAAAGATAAGACTAACTGTGTTAATCAAAAAGCTAGTCCATCAAGTTAGCTTTAATTAGACAAGTTTATTCTTGCAACATGAATCCATGAAACTATTTCATTTTTTCTTGGTGCATGTGCACATATGTGTTTCTGTATGTGCCTCATGTTAAGTGCATTTTTCTCAAGGATCATGTGAGTGAGTGAGTGAGTGAGTGAGTGTGTGTGTGCGCGTGTGTGGGCGCACACGCGTTTGTGTGTCCGTGATGTGTGTGTGTGTGCATTTGTGTATGCATGCCTGCATGCATTTGTGTGTGTGTGCACACATGTGAGCATGTATGTCCATGTATGCACACATGTATGTGGACTACACATTTGTGTTTGCGTGCTCAAGCATGTGCAAGCATGCACTCAAACATGCAGGTGCATCTCCACTACCTGTCCTCTCTCTGTTCTCTCTCTTGCCAATGTCTTAAGCAACACAGTCACCAGCAGAGAAATGATTCCATGGAAAGCACAAACTCAGCAGCAAAGAAGAAGAAGAAGAAGAAAACATCAATGATAAGGATGACGATGAAGGGAAAGAAATCGGTGGGCCCCCTTCCCTACACTCACCTTCCCTGTGACTGACGAAGGACTTCAAGGGAACTGGTGTGGTCAACAAAGTCAACCCGTTAGTCAGCATGCAAAACAACTCTAGAGTCTGTTGCTGCTGCCACTACTGTCCCTCCCTCCACAAGTGCTATTCCTCCTTCCACAAGTCCCATCCCTCCATCCACAAGTATCATCTCTCCATTGCAAGCACTATCCGTTCCTCCAAACGTACTATCCCTCCATTGTTATCCCACCACCATTAAGTACTTTCTCTCCATCACAAGTACTATTCCTCCATTGCTAAATACTATCCTCAATTAAAAGCACTATCCCTCTATCATTAAATACTGTCCCTCCACTGGAAGTACTATCTCTCCATTATTAAGTACTATCCCTTCATCACAAGTACTATCCCTCCATTATTACACATTATCCCTCAATCATTAAGTACTATATGCCTTCATCACAAGTACTATCCCTATCTTAATCTTATCTTATCTTATCTTATCCCTTCATCACAAGTACTATCCCTCCATTATCATGCACTATCCTTCCACTATTAAGTACTATCCATTCATCACAAGTTCTATCCCTCCATTATTACACATTATCCCTCAATCATTAAGTACTATATCCCTTCATCACAAGTACTATCCCTCCATTATCATGCACTATCCTTCCACTATTAAGTACTATCCATTCATCACAAGTTCTATCCCTCCATTATTATGCACTGTCCTTCCATTATTTCACACTATCCGTCCATCACAAGCAATATCCATCAACCACAAGCACTATCCACTCTATCATTAGGAGCTACCCCTCCATCATTAAGCTATATCCCTCCATCACAAATAATATCCCTCAATCACAAGTACTATCCCTGAATCAAAGTACTATTCCTTCATCACAACAACTATCCCTCCATCACAAGTACTATCTCCTCCATCACAAGTAGTATCCCTCCATCATTTAGTACTATCCCTCCATCAGCAAGCACTACCCCTCTATCACAAGTAGTATCCCTCCATCACTTAGTACTATCCCCTTCATCATTAACCAATATTCCCTCCATCACAAGTAGTATCCTATCACTAAGTACTATCCTTCTGTCAATAAGTATGTATCTCTCCATCACCAGTACTATCTTTCTATCAATAAGCACTATCCTTAAATCAAAAAAGCTATCCCCACATCACAAGTAGTATCCCTCCATCACAAGTACTGTCCCTCCATCAAATTCCTATGCAGTGAAAGTCCTGTGTGAGAAATACACGCCTATAAAATAAAAATTACTACTTTTTCCTGGCATTTTGAATATCAAATTACTGTAGCAAAAATGGTCTTTGTTCTTTGAAATCTAAAAATCATTAAATGAATTTTTTGGGGGGCTATTCAACATTTTCTTCAAGTCATTCAAAATTCAAAGACTTAGTGCTTCTTCAAAGTAAACTAGGCAATGAACTCTTACATAGGGAAAGTGTGCTGATCTTTTGAAGGAAGCAAAAATGATTCCCCCCAAATCTTAAGGACACAGAACATTAAAGTGAACCAGTATTTATGGTCAAAGACCCTTCGACACAAAGCCGCCCATTAACTACATCATAACTCTTGTCATGATCATCACTTTTAAAGTTTTCAAAAGAAGAATAGAGAAGTCACTTGAGAGATATCAAACCAAAACCTTTTAAAAAAAATTATCTTTATAAAAAAAAAATCATGCACTCTCTATTAACACAAATAAAATTGTTTTTTGCTGTGGTAGAGAATTTTTTTTTTTTTTTTTTTTTTACATTACTATTCATTGCTGTCTAATAAGATATCTTTAAAAGGAATTTTTACATCTTTTGTATTCAGAGTCATATTACAAAGACTGATTTTTCAGCAGCAATAAATACATATCCATAACAATCTTTGAGAAATCGCAATGCAGCATAGGTAACTTCCTTCCAAAACTAGGAAGAAAACTAGAAGAGCATGTGAGTTCACTATAAACCCAATGAGGAGTGTGGGGCAGTGACAGAAGAGGCAGCCAGGAGGGAACTAGTGCCCAGTAAGGATGATCCCACGAAACATGGAGGCTGTTAGACAGGAGCACTTGGATGGCTAAAGCTATGTGGGGATATCATAAAACTGCATTTCTTTTAGCCTTCCTTCTCAAATGTCACTTCAGTAAGCAACTACAAAGAAACATTCCTTCTCTTACAGAAAGTTACACACAAAAAACAGGCATACTAAACAATTATTTAAGTTTACAGAAAAACCTTCATTCACAATTCCATACTGAAATGGGGAGAAAGAGACCACCACCCCCATCCCCCCGCCCTGCCCCACATAAAAAAAGACAGAGAGATAAAAGAAAACTTGCTCTCAGTCAATGGCTCTAAACCTTTCAAATCCCCTAAAGCTTGTCAAACCTGCTAAACTACTCACAATGAAAAAACCAGACATGCAGCATTTAAAATTTTGAGAGACAGTACTGGTGTCAGAACACTTACCACAGACTGCATAGTGCATCCAATAACAAATATGAGGTGTAAAGATGGGGTGTCTCTTCATTTGTTTTGTTTTTCTTCTCTTCTCTGGCATGTCTCTAAAGATGCAGCTCAGTAAAACCATTTCTCATTGATGTACAACAGCATTTTCTGAAGGTTGTTCCACAACAAAGCACCAGCTGGATATTTTACCAAGCAAAAACTACATTTTCTTCCAGAATACACTGAATACTCTGACTCGAAAGGTTTGTGCAATCTGTGCATGTACACTGTCCCAACACTTATTTTCCAATTAAGACATTTACACAGGAGGAAACTATAAAATAAACCTCACAGAAGATAATTTCAGTACATATATAAGTTCACAAAAGAAAAGTACAATGTGTAAGCATTTTTGATAGCTGCAATCAAATGTATGGACAGGCATTAAAAATATCACACATAATAAATCTGTCATAAACAAAATAAGAATACCAGTCAAAGTAAAGAATAATTCCACCGCCTTGAAAAATGCACCCCACATAAACTAAAAAAACCCAAAAAAAACAGAACATAATTAAAAGAAAAATTGCTACATTTCATTAAACTTATGAAAGGAGTATAGAAAATCACCCAAAGGGGAGGTCAGGCAAAACGCTGTCACTTACGTTTCACGAATGTTCTGGTCGTACATCTTGGCCCCAGGTAAACCCTGGGCAATTGCTTCATCATCACGACACTGGTAGGTAATGTCCCCCTCTCTGCCATCATAGGAACCTTCATCGTAACTCGTGGTGGATTCATCGTCAGACTCTGTACCTTCTTCTTCTGAACTGGTCCCAGTTCTGTGAGCATCACATGACAGCATGGTATTTGTCAGTTTCAGTTTCTAAAGGAGGCATCATAATGTTTGGACAAATCCATATACTCTACACCACATCAGCTAGGCTGATTCCTGACAAGCAGCATAACCCAATGCACCAGTCAGACCTTAAGCGCATGCAGATATATTTGTGTACCTATCAGAGTGGATTTCTACAAGAGAATTTTGCCAGAGGAAAACACTTATGTTTCCATGGGTTCTTTTTCAGTGCACCAAGTGTGTACTGCACACAGGACCTCAGTTTATCATCTCATCTGAAAGACCAGATGCTAAGTTTAATTTTCCAGTCAAACATGAGAGAAAGGGTAAAACTGAAATTCAAACCCAGACCCTTATGGACACAGTACATTCAGACAAGTGTTTTAACCCATCCGCAACAAATCAACACTGACACAAACACTTCAAACCTAATTTGTTTTTTGCCATTTACCATTTTCAATAATGTGTGTCATTTCTCTTAAATCTTTCTTATACATGGAGATAAGCATGAAATGACAGTCCATCCATACTGTTGATAATCATATTGTACAACACTTCTCTTAAACATGCACTATTTTAAACATGTTGGATGTGTTTTCACATGTACCCATCAAAAATGTGAATTCAAATCATGCCTGACAAAATAATGCACAGCTACTTTCAAGGCACACAGATCTCACAAGTGCCTTAAAGGATAAAACAAATAACAGGAGTTCTTTCGAAACATGAAATAATAAGAAATACTGCCCCCCTAAGAAAGCTCAGGTTAACAAATACAACATGTAGATACCACCATGGCTGACATCCCTGAAGGGAAGAGAGATTCTTGCAACTGAAAATTTGTTTTATGTCTCATATTGCAATTCACTACTTTTGGGATGAGTGGTATGTTTCAATCCATGACAGATATCACACTATGTTCATGACTGAATGTCTTTCAAATCCTTTCTCTCAGCTAAAGGAACATATAATGAACTGACACAGTAACAGGAACAACATTTAAGTAATTTCTTCTTTTTTATATTATTTTGACTTGCTCCCCTCTTTCTCTCATCTACTTTTGTCTCTCCCTGTTAAATCAAATCATCCAAATTCTTCTTTTTCTGTCTTACTTACTCTCCTTTTTTTGATTCATCGTTCCTTCATTTAAAAAAACAAAACAAAAAAACTCAACATTTCCTTTCCCTCCATCACAAATACTATCCTTCCATTACAGGTACTATACCCCCATCACAAGTACTGTTCCTCTATCACAAGTACTGTCCCTCCATCACAAGTCCTATCTTTCCACCACTGATAATAACATTGCTGTCCACAATGAAGGGCTACCTGTCTGACAACACTGCTGAATGTGTTTGGTTACTTGAGTGTAATGAACCATGCTGCTGGAGCGTTATTGTGACTTGGACTGAAAGTGCTAAAAGAATATTTCTCTCTCAGTCTCACACAGGACCTACCCTCCAACGACACTTTCAGCAAAGCTGATGCCTTTCTTGCTGGCGGCAGTGTCTGACTTGGACCTCTTCATGATAGACTTGAGCTGCTTCCTCTCCAGGGACCCCATGGCTGACATGTCCACCCCCTCCAGGCTCTTGGACTCTGACATGGAGAAGTCAAAGCACCCAGAGTCCTTCATGTCCCTGCCTTCCGACCGCTCCTCCACAACAGTCTGTGAGCCTTGGGAGTCTGCTGTGTCTCCACTGACCAGCTTGGACAGGTCCATGTGGGCTGAACTCAGATGTCCCAGGGACTTCCCTTCACCCTGCTCCTGGCCTTCCTCCATGTTGCTGACGGTTGTCACCGTCCCATCTGGATTGGTGATGGTTTTGGTGACCGACATCACACTCTTGCCATCTTGTGCCGTCCGTTTGGTGGTCACCGTCTTGACCGTTTTGGTCATGAGTAAGTCTGACCTGTTCCCGCCTGACCGTGACTTGCTCTTTGACCCCGTCACCTCGATGTTCATGAGGCGTCGCATGTCGTCAGGCATGAAATCCTCCACGGACCCGACACGACGCCCGGAAAACGCCCCTTGCACGTCCAGCCCTAGCTCTCTGGACAAGCGTGCTCCATCACTGTGCCGGTTCTTGGACAGCTTGCTGCCAGAGGAGGACCGTTTGACCACCACGGATTCCGTCACCATGCTCTGCACCCCTGAGGACATGTCCTGCAGACTGCCCGAGGAGACAGCCACCTTCTGGGAGCCACCCTGCTCCACAGACATCCCCCCAACCAACGTCACCTGTCCACCCTGCAGTGAGGGTTCAGACCCTGAGGACTGCAGGACCGCTGTGCCCTGCACCACTTCCACCTCAGTACCATAGCTGCCTCCCTCTGTTCCCTGGGAGGAGAAGGAGGAGCCTGAAACCTGAGTCTGAACACTCCCTGCTTCAGAAGACATGCCAGAGACACTTTCACTCTGACCACTCCCTGCCACAGCAGACTGGTCGGTGACAATCTGAGTCTGGAGATTGGATCCAGCAGACAGGTTGGAGGTCTTTGCAAAGCCAAACCTCTCCAGGTAGCTGGTCCCACCAGATGGAATTGTTTTACTTGTGAAGCTGGATGAAGATCCTGAAGACAGGTTACTGTGACCCCTGCTACTGGCTCCTGTCCTCTGTATGACGATTTTTTTGGTGGTAATGCCAGTTCTCTTTCTTCCACCAATGCTGCTGAACAGGTCCCCAGAGTCACCAGTGCTGTAGGTTTCCATCACTTTACTTTCCTGCCTTCTTCCATCTCCCGCGTCAATGGCTGTATCCAGATCATCACTGCCGACGCCTCTCCTTGTGTAACCACTGGTGGTGATGGTTCTGGTCACTGTGCTGCCCTGTACCATGTCGCTTCGCTCAGACTCACTGCCCAGACCACTGAGTGTGTCTCCCCCACTGATGGTCTTGGTGATGCTGTTTCCTTGGCTGCCTCCCTCTGTGCTGCTCGCCCCAGCTCCAAACCCTGCCGTGCTGATGAAGGTCTTGGTGTAGGTACTTCTCTGCATTCCCTCGCCGCCTCCCAAGCTGCTGCTGAATCCTCCACCAGCATTTCTTTCACTGGTGGTGAAAGTGCTGACAACATTGCCGCTCTGGCCGCCATTGTCACTGGTGATGATTCTGTCCCCTTCATCAGTGCCGGAGATCGTTCTGGTGATTGTGCTTCTGTAACTGCCACCACTCCTGCTGCTGCTGCCAGACTCCAGGTCTCCAACACCTCTGGTGCCAGTGTTGGTTGTGGTAATGGTTCTGGTGACAGTGCTCCTGCTGTAGCCCCCACTGCCCTCAACACCTGCACTTTCTGACACCTGTCCACCCTCAAACTGGAACAGGTCTGACTGCTGGGAGGAGCTGTCACTGGTCCATGTTTGATGGATGGCGCCAGGCGACGGGTACACCGTTTCTCTCATCGTTCTGGTCACTGACTCATTCACCGGCAGTCGGCGGGGGCTGGTGGGGCTGAGACTGCCAGAGGAGGACGTGCTGCCAATGAAAGCCGATGCCTGATTGGCTCCCCTCTGGATGATGTGCTCCTGCATGGTGAGGGGTCTCTGCGGGGACAGAACCACCTCCTCCCCAGCCACATCCACACTCTCCACCTTGGTGAATGACAGCTGCTGCTCACGGGGGTGGGTGTTGACGCCCGTGTCCTGGAACTGCTTGGGGGTATTGATGGCCTTGTCGTTGAAGGAGATGTCGATGTCAAAGTTCTCCGTTATCAGCTCAGCCGCCTTGGTGTTGACTCCACGCGTCATGGTGACAGGGCTGAGGGTGTTTGAGGAGCGGTTGTTGGTGGGGGTGGGGGTGGTGTTGACGCCAATCGTTTTGATCATCTGCAGCTTCTGGAACTCTTGGCCGTCCGTCTGCACACAGGAGAGGAGGTGCACATGTAACAATGTACTACAGTGTTCAGGAGTGGGACGACATAACACAATGAAAGACACTGTCTTTATTCCTCATTTCATGCTTTACACTAACCCATGCAACATAGGTCATACTGATAAGAGAATACTCCAGTAAAATTAATTTGCATGCACACAATTACATTCATTCTCTATCTTTTTCTCTCTCCACCTCTTTCATACACACACATACAAACCACTCTCTCTCTTTCTCTGAATCAAAAAACATTTTCATAATAGTAAACTGAACAGCTGAAGAATAACCTGTTAAGACTACAAAGTATAAACAAACACACATGCTGATACACACACACAAACATGCACCACCACCACCCTCCCCACAACGCATATACATATGCTGACCAACATAAACACACACACTCTACAACAAATCAAAACCAAAGAACAACAGAAGCACCAATAAACATGTGCAACAAAACTGAAACAAACAATACATCCACAATCAACCCCCACACCCCCACACTGCCTGTCAATGCACTTCACCTGTATGGCCAGCTCCCTGAGGTCCACAGTGTCAGTGTTGGTGGCGGTGGTCCCAGTGCGCCTGGTCTCCGTGCTGCTGCCCTTGTTGTAGGTCTCCACCTTCAGCGTGTTCGTCCCCCGATCCAGCACCCAGTCCTTCTCTGTGCATGCCACCCGGTTTGACGTCTCCGGCTTGGCCATCATGCCCACCGAGCGCTGCGTCACGGGCTGTCGGATGTCCACATCCACCCGGCAGTCCTCTCCGCCACAGCCCACTGACACCACGTTGAAGGCCTCATGCTGGACGCCAGTGTGCATGACCTGGGCCAGGGAGCTGCACTGGATCCCCACGCTGTGCACGTTCTTCTGAAGCACGCCCCTCAGTGCCATGCGAAGCTCAGACTCTCCCTTGAAGTCCAGCGTGGTCAGGATGTTGCTCACGTCGTAGTTCACATTCACACCCACTGTTCTTGTTGCTGGGCGGGCATCATCGCAGGAGTAGGACACCCCCACGCTTCGAGTGGGGACCCGAACCTCCACCCCAACATTTCGCTTGCCTGTCATCCCGCCATTGCCGCCAATGATGACAGTGCGCAGCTCTTTCTCATGGATCTGCAGGGAGCTGTCCAGCACGTTGCCCTCGCCGACGCCGATACTTCGGGTCAAAGGTCGGGGAGAGGAGCGCTGGATCTGGTTGATGGTGAAGTGGGTCTGGAGAGGGCTGCGGGCCTCCATCTGCTGGGTGGCTGTGTGCAGCTGGTCTGTGGACACCGTCAGGCTGGGCAGGCGTCGCTCAAACACACCCCTCTCCATCATCATCGTCTCCCGGCTCTGGAACTCTGTCTGCACCTGGGTTACACACACACACACACACACACACACACACACACACACACAAGCATGCACACACGCACACAAAACACACCATTGAAACAAGTGATCTAGGTCTCTACCAAGACAGCCACCACTGCTTCAGATGACAGCCCTCCTCACATTCCCCAAAATACACACACATCACTGAAATAAGTGAACTAGGTCTCGGCCCACACTGTCACCACTGCTTCAGAAGACAGTGCGCGCGCGCACACACACACACACACACACACTCACCAGGTTTTCAGTGATAGTGTAGCCAGCAGGCAGGTCAGGCTGTGCCCAGATATATGGTCAGAGGTATTGAAATGATAAATACAGTAGACATACAGAAGACAGTGCACACACATACACCCACTCACCAGGTTGTCAGTGATGGTGAAGCCAGTGGGCAGGTCAGGCTGCAGAAGGTAGGGCTCCACCACACTGTGCTCCCCCACCCCCACCGTCCTGACCCGAGCAGCGGGGGATCGGGGGGAAGCAGCCAGAGGGGCGAAGGGAGAGGAGGCGGTGGGATAGGAGAAGGCCGTGGTGGAGATGGTGAGTGGGGAGTACACAGAGTCGTCCCCAACACCGACGCTACGCACGCTGGCACCGGTGGACTTGGCCTTCAGCTGCAGGGCCAGCAGCCGCTTCTCTTCCTTCAGCACCGAGATTCGAACCTGAAGAATGGGGATTGCCTTCACCTGCTCCTCCAGCTCACGCATCCGCTGCAGTGACACGGCCATGGCCTCTCTGATGGCTGCAAGCGACGCCTTGCCGATGGTGGTTGTGGGGGAGATGGGGGAGGAGGGAGACTCCCCGCCGTCCAGTCGGTCAGACTGAGGGAAGTGAGTCGCCATGGTGGCAGCCAGTTTCTCCACCGTCATGGCGCTGGCGCTGGTGACGTGGCGCTGTTCATAGCGTGGTTCCGGGCGGACCCGGATCTCTGCGGTGGCTCTCTCATGGGGTGGGGCGCTCAGCATGCCGCTAGCATGGGCCGTGTACTGAGCCGTCACCTGCTCACTGGACACTGTGGACACTGATGACAGCGATGACATTGAGTCTGTCCTTCCAGATGTGGACAGGGAGGTGGCAAAATGGGAAGACTCGTCCCCGTTGCTGGGATGATAATGATGATGGTGCGAGCGGCGAGGTGGGGGAGCGGTGTTTTGGCGGGAGGAGGGAGTGGGCAGCGTGTGGTAAGGTGGGGACTGTGGGTAGGATGACGGCGACAAGGGACTGACCGGACCGTAGCTGTAGCCATCTTCGCTGTCAGAGCTGGTGTAGCGAGGTGTGCGCTGTGGCCCTCTGCCCCCATGGTCCATGGTGGACAGTGTGGCGTTGACAGAGGAGTCGATGTTGCGCAGCACCTGGTGTGTGGCCGTCTGCTCGTACTGGACCATGTTGATGAGGCGTGAGGCCTCGGTGGAGTTGACAACGTCAGGCGGGGGTGTGGAGGCCAAGGTGGCCGTGGCCGAGTCTCCGTGCTGCTGGTGCTGCTGGTGCAGCATCACCTCCATCGACTTGCGCAGCTTGCGTTTGGCACGCTGGATGCGCTTCAGGTTGCTCAGCGTGCTGCCGTCCGACACGTCCTGGCAGAAGTTGAGGAAGTCCAGGTCAATGTGGTATCCATAGGGACAGCAGGTGCAGTTGCCATCCACGTAGCTCACTGGCTGGGCGGGGGTCACTGACTCTATGCCACCTTGGGTTCTATCATCTGGTGACAACAACACACCAAAGAGGTGATTAGCAAACCAGAAATACACATGTTTTAAGAAATAAATCTACACACCAAGGAGGCGATTAGCACACAGGAAATACACCTGCCTTATCAAACAAATCTACACATCAAGGCAATTAGCACAGTGGAAATACATCTGTCTTATCAAATAAATATACACACCAAGGTGATTAGCACACCAGAAACACATCTGTCTTGTCAAGTAATTCTACACATCATGGTGATTACCGCACCCGAAATACATCTTTCTTATCAAATAATTCTACACACCAAGGAGGTGATAAGCACACAGGAAATACACCCGTTTTACAAAATAAACGTACACACCAAGGAGATGATAAGCACACAGGAAATACACACATCTTATCATATCAATCTACATACCAAGGGGGTGATTAGCATGCAGAAAGTACACCTGTTTTATCAAATGAATCTGATGCTTACACATGGTTCACAGGAACATATACCTGTTTTATCATAAAATTGTGATGTTCTGCAGATCTGAAATTTCATCTATGTTTATTTTTGCAATTATAAAGTGAAGAAATGCATGTATAAATGATTAATTGATCATGAGATTCATAAGTTTATCTGAACATACAAGCACTCACACAACTGGATTCGTATTTCTCAACACTTTATAGCCAGGTTCAGCTGGTGATAATCCACTTGTAACAAACTTTCTGCTTCTGAAGGGAATCAGTTTTTATTAAGTCTGAATTAAAGTAAATTCTACCTTTGAATCACTCTGCTATATCATTCTGATCATATAGAGGTTTACATCAGACAGATTTTTGTTTGTTTTTCTTTTTGTTTTGACATTTGTTTATATTTCTTCTTTTGGCTGTCTGGTATGTTTCCGACCCCAATACAGCTCTTGAAGTTGGCAGGGCTATGGACAACACTGTTTAAATCATCTGCATGTTCCCTCCCCTCCCTTATTCTACCACACTTATTATTCACCAACACACTTTCCTCTTTCATTCTCATTCTCATTCTGTCTTTGTTTCTGTCTGTCTGTCTGTCTAACGCAGGCACACTCTTGCACACACGCACACAAACACACACACACTTTCCCTCCTTTCTCTCAAGGTGAAGCACAAGCATGACACAGAATGCCCACAGGACACAAGTGTTGACGCTTTGACACTTGACAAATAGTGAAGTGTCAAGAATCCTGACAAGTGACCTAACAATTCT
>NC_134878.1:23924201-23951701 GCF_041734735.1 Babylonia areolata
TGTCTTTGGTGTTTATGGATTGAACAAACAAAACAAACAAAATACTAACAAAAAACAAACTTGCATTAAGCATCATACAAATAACCAAACCATAATAAACTTAAAGTAAGCTAATCATCCTTTAGATCATCAAATAATGATAAACATTTCAAGAAAAAGTCAAATGTGACAGGAAAGTCCAGAAAAAACAAATGTGCAAATGAAGACTTGTCAGCTGTGAGAAAGAGAAACTCAGAAAGCCAGATGGTGAAGCAAAACAACACGTCTCTCTGAGGTGGTCAGATCAAACCAAAACCTTGTTCATCCTTTGCTAAACACGCTTACAGCATACCTGTCACTGTGGAGAGAGAGAAAAACATGAGCAGTCTCATTCATGCTGACAGTTTCTGTTCATTTTATGCAGGAGCCATTTCACTTGTTGTGATGTGTTTCATCTCCTCAAAAATATTGCTCATTATCATTCAAACAAACAAACAGGCCCTTAATGTGAAGGCATCAGAAAAGAAGCAAACATAATCTGAACAACAAAGAACAATCAAAATTCATGTCACATCAAATAAGCTATCTGATGGCTCTCTCTCTCTCTCTCTCTCTCTCTCACACACACACACACACACACACACACACACACACACACACACTGATTTAAGAACAATCACATCAAAATCAAACAATCCAACACTCACAAAGACTAAACACCTTCATGAACATTACAGAGAAGACAGAATTCAAAAAGCTATCAAAAAGTATTCAGAGGCATGTGCTTCTACAAGAAGCACTCACAGAAGAGAATCACTACAAACTATACAAAAGTTGAGAGTTTCTAATACAACTATGATACTGAGGAGACATAATGTACCAGTAACAATATGCACTGTGTCTAACCTGCTAAAAGAAGCACAACCCCTTTGCTTTCCACACCCACCCATGAAGCCTGGCATCACAGCATTTCATATGTAGCATCTCTGGTGTTGTATTAGAAATTCTATTCTACACAATACAGTGCCGATAATGTGAGGAAAGATACCAGTACAGAATGAGAGAGAGAAAAATATGAAGCATGAGTAATGAGGTAAATAAGAAGAAAAAGAGCCACACACACACTGAGTAACAATGACAGAAAGAAAAAACAGAGCACAATTTTTTTAAGTAAGTTCCAAGTTTCCATGTGAAACAAGGAAAAAGTCAGAAATACTTGGCTTCTTTAACCAGAGTAGAACTGTTGTATTTGCCTTGGTCTAAACATCAATTGGCACACTCTTTGTTACCTTGATAGTGCATGGTAAGTGCTGCATGTCAGTGGGGAAAAAAAACTTCAAACCTGTGCAAAACTATTGAATTTTCTAATCTCTTCTTCCTTTTTTTAAAAAACAAAACAAAATATTTTTGTAAATTGCGAAGTTGTTCAAAATATGCAGCACAAAACAATGTATCCAATATGTGACACAAAATTAACTGTTTACTGTTCGAGTGATCCTCATTTTAATATCCAATGGGAAACTGTGATGAGAGGTTAATCCAAAAATGGTTCAATCTCAGAAACTTTCTCACGAACTGCTTAACAAACTGATGGCCACACACACAACTTCACAACAGAAAGAAAGGTTCACACACACACACACACACACACACACACATTCGCACACCAACAGGCATGAGAGACAGATCAAAACAGATACTTCAATTTGCCCAACACTCCCAAGCATGTTGTTGAACAAAAACAAAGTAGAAATGACAGAACCCCAAACCACCTTGAAGACAGAGCCACAAACATCTCAGCAAAAACAATGCACAATCTGCACTGTACAAAGCATCAAGCTCCAGGCTATAATAATATACCTTGCTAGCTAAGTCTATGTGTGCAGCAGAGCATGCATGTTGTGTTGTAAGGGCTGTACCTGGGGATCTGGAGTAATAAGGGTTACCCCTATCCCCTGTCACACTGCTGCTTGAGGCCACAATCATTGTCTCCTCCACTGAAAACCACAGGCATTCATCAACACCACTGCACTCTCACTGCAAGTGCATTCGGTTCAGTTGATTATGGGAACAGAACAGCCTAGCAGCACATGTCAATGTTATCCTCAAATGTCCATTTCAATGTACATGTGAAATGTGTTTTACACAACTATTTTGCTCTTCAACTAAAGGACTGAAATAGTAAACTTTGATTGAATATCACTGTAAACTATGTTGCTCATGAACTAAAGAACTGAAATATCATAACTCTTTTAATACCATCATAATGTACTTTTCTACATGAATTGAAGTACTGATATATCAAACTGCTGCAATCATAAACTATTTTTCCCATGAACTAAATTATTGAAATCTCAAATACCATTATACCACTGTTGCTCATTTACTGAAATATTGAAACATCATACCATCTCAATAAACATATTACTTGAAACAATTTCAGTTTCTCAAGGAGGCATCACTGCATTCTGACAAATCCATATATGCTACACCAAATCTGCTAGACAGATGCCTGACAGCAGCATACCCAAAGCCCTTGTCAGGCTTTGAGTGCATGCATATATATTTGTGTACCTATCTGAGTACATTTCTTCTAGAAATTTTGCCCTTTTGTTGCCAGGGTTCTTTTTCAGTGCACCAAGTATGTGCTGCACGCAGGACCTTGGTTTATCATCTCATTCAGTTTGTATTGGCAGATGAGCATCTGAACAATTCTGCCACATTCCACATTTTACTTGAAACACTTCAGCACACTGAACTTCTGTCGTTCATCTCTCTGAATTATAACTATACATGTGTGTGAATGACTAGTGTGTACACACTTTGATTTTTCTCTGTACAAGGTTTAGCGCTTTTTTGAATGCTTTTATTATAATCATTATTTTTTTTATTATTATGATGATGATTAAGTCAGCAGACTTTTATAATTTTATTATAATCACTATTATTTTTGTCATCATGATGATGATTAATTCAACAGACTTTGATCATGGTGAGAAAAATGATCAAGTTACTGTGAAGAAGGAGGCAGCACTCTGTGAGTATATGCGCTCTGATTTTATCTGCAAAAGATTCCCGCTATATAAATACTTTTTTTCTCCTCCTCCTTATCATTACCATCATTATTATGGTTATTATCAATATCGCCATAACTGTTATCATTATTTTATTAACAGACTTTGAACCAAGGAGAGGAAGTGATCAAGTTAACTGTGGAGAAAGGGACAGCAGCACTTCAGAATGTAGTGAGAAGAAGAAGAAAAAAAACACTGCATGTGGGCCGCAGAGACGGGTGCCACTGTCTGGATTCCTCACCGACAGGTCTGCCATGGCGGTCCAGCTGAAGGGTGTGATAGGGGTTCCCTCTGTCGCCTGCCATGTGACCCTGTGACGCCACCATCATTGGCTCTTCCACCGCATCTAATTATAGCATGCATCACATGTTAGGTCACTACAACACAAGAGGGCCCCATCTGCAATTTGAAGGATTCTGTTGTTGTTGCACACATGACTTGGGGTACTTCTGCAGAAGAGTTGCATCTGAAATTTGATTAATTCCGTTGTTGTCACACACATGACTTAGGGTACTACTGCAAAGGAGTTGCATCTGAAATTTAAAATAAAAAAAATCTGTTAACAGTGTAATGTGTGTGTGTGTGTGTGTGTGTGTGAAGGGGGTGGGTGTGTGGGTATGTTTGTGGGCAGGTGTGGAGGTTATATTCTTGTATTATCCTCTAGAATGCAGGCATGTATTTCATTTTAACCACCTGGGACTGCTTTCATTCTCGTATCATGCTTTGATAAAATTTCAAACTAGTTCTAACAAACATAAGACACCATACTGAAAAACAAAAAACTAAAAGCATCAATTCAGATGCAAAAAATGCCATCCACGCAACACACAAAAAATGCACATCATACACTTCTACTAAAACACACTTATACTAAAAACCTTAAGCAAATATATGAGAGAAAAAAAGTGATACATTGTATGAAAAAGTAATAAAAATGAAGAGAGAAAAACAATCAACACAACACTTCCAACCACACACAATACAAGCATTCCATGCACATTTGATACAAGGCTTCTACAGCAATGTTTCAACTTTCATGCAGAGGTCTGCAATCCCCCTATCTCTCCCCCCCTCCCCCCAATACCATGAGGATGCTGGGGGTTCCTTAAAATAATAATGTATCCACAACCTTCTGGAAATTCTGTACAAAAAAAATCCTCTTTATTACCACTCTCATTTCTTTTCTTTTTTTGTTTTTTGTTTTTTTTCTTTTTTTTTCAATCATCTGACATGCCTGTTATTTATAATTTTTTTTGTACCATGCATGATTATATTCACTTTTTTTTCAATCCTCTGGCAAAAAATTGATGGTGAGGTCAAAGTCTGAGACATGTGCTTGGTTCATGCGCATGAACATGACTGTACTTGCTTACTGCCCTTTATGCTCTCTGGCATGTATAGGACAGCAACAAAGACCCACCCCTCTTTCTGTTTTGGGCCAGTCTCTGAATGGTACCTCAGGTGTGCTTCAGGGACTGGAGTTCTCCTTCAACTGTTGAATGTGACTGTACCTTTGTCTGATTTTCTTTTCATTGTGCATGGTTTTGTTTGTTTATTTGTCTGGGGGAGGCAGGTCCCCGATACAGCCTTGTTTGGTCATCTGGGCTATAAGCAATGAAGATAAAAAGGTCCATCTCCATGTACACCTTTATCACTGATCCTGTGCCCTCAATGTTTATGACAACCAATATGTGTGACACAAGTCCTCCTCCTCCTCCCCACACCATCAGGTAGGCAAGCGCATACACCTGTTTCACCGCAGCCCACATATAGTGGGCCTGGTTTTATCTATATTGACCCATGGCTCAATGGATTTAGATGTCTGCCAACATGACACCCATCTCCACTGCACTGCAACAGGAATTCTTATGACTGAAGCACTGCTCCCCTCCTTTGAGAAACATGGACACTAGGGTGCAGTCCATGTCAACTGTGACGGTATTTCATATCAATTGTCGCCAACACAGGTATTTCAACATATAATGCAAAGAAGTTATGAAGTTGAGAAGGCATGCCAGGAACGCACAGATCCAAACCAGCAAACTAAGGCGAATCAATAGCACCTTTCAAGCACAATCAATTTTACAACAGCATCAAAGAAGGTAGGAAAAGGTTCTTATTCACAGTCTTGTCATGCCATGTAGTGATCATACTTAAGCAACATTAACCAATTATTCCAATTACACATTATCACTCATGACATAAAACACAATCTGTACATGCATTTGTTAATTAAGCAGCATTCATTTTTACCTTTATATTCACACAAGCAACTGCTATCACAAATCTTTTTCCTCTTCTGATTCGCTCAATCATTACATGTTTAAGTGAGCACCCAAAACAACAGATTGCATTCTGCACATATCACTGGTCTGCAGAGACATGCTGGTGAAGAAATGGACATGCTGGTGAAGAAACGGAAAAAAGCCATGCACAAGACTTGATGTGAATACCATGCACTCAGGCAGTATGCCATGATCATCTATTCTGTTTCTCTCTCTCTCTCTGTCTCCTGTTTTCAATGAAACTGGAGATAGAGGAACTGACAACACACACACACGCTCACATGTGTGTGCGCGCGCACACACACACACACACACACACACGCACAAAAGAGGGGGAAAAAAAGACCTCTGACCTTTCTTCTCCCTCCTCTTGACCTCTGCTGTCCCAGAGACGAAGGTGACCCTGGTAGCCATGGTGACAGAGGGAGTGGGAAGGAGAGGAGGGAGGGGGGTGGGTGAAGACTGCTGTTCACAAGGTCACCGAGGTCTTCCCCACTGGGTTCATGCTGGTCTGCCTGGACACTGCTCTAACTGCACACACACAGCAGTTCTCACATGAATGGCCTGTACCCTTCTTTTCCATCTTCTTTACTGCTAGAAATGACAGTGTTGATGGAACTGGACTAATGATAATGATAATGATCATGCAACGAATGATGAGCACCTAAACCCAATTGTTGGCTCTACCAAGGTCGGCTGCCTGCTGTGCAAATGACTTAGTGTTTGCAAAGTGCTTCAGGTTTGGTCTCTGGCCAAATATAGACACTCAAAGTATCAATGATAACAAGAAGAACAAGAACAATAATAACAATAACATGAATAATGATATAATAATACTGCACAATAAAAAAAATTAAAAAATCCAAGGCAACATTTGCTACCCCAGGCAAAATCCCACAGAAAAAGCCACTTTCATTAATTGTAAAACAAATATACATACAGAGTGAAAACGAAAAAAAAGTGTGGCACTTCACTTCGGTGACACACTCTCCCAGGGAAGAGCAGCCCAGATTTCACACAAAGAAATCAGCTGTGACAACAACAACAAAAATCATATAATACAATACAATCCGATTCCCCACCCACATCAGAGAAGGAGCCAATACACAAGATGAGCAGAAGAAACAAAACCAGTGTGAAGCCGATGATGAGGACGAAAAGATCAAAAATCAAAAATGTCCAAAGCTAGAAAGAGCCTAATTCCACACAAAAACGAGATGCACTGTACCAGCAAGCACACATTAATGTCATTAACTGAACCAGTGATGCTGAACAAGCTGGGGAGATAAAGGCAGTGACCCAGTTCTTTTGCTGATGGCATTCAACAGGGCACAACAGACCCATTTGGGCTGAATGAATGTCACAGTTTCCTAGTTTTTAAACTATGTGTGTGTTTGCGCGTGTGTGTGCACATCTGTGCATGCGTGTGTGTGTGTCATTGTGTGTGTGTCTGCATGTGTGTGTGCATGAGCATTACTATGTGCATGCATGCATGTGTGTGTGAGAGAGAGAGAGAGGGGTGGGGGTATAGAAACATACATATGAGGGATGTGTACAATGTGTCTCTGTTGAGTGTGAGGATGGGTGTGTGTTTTTGACAGAATCATATATAGAGGAAAAAAATGAATCACTATGTGTGTGTGTGTGTGTGTGTGTGCATTTGCATGCTTGTTTGCAAGTTTGTGGATATAAGCAGACAACTAAAAAAAAAAAAAAATTTCAGTTGGGAACGGGGCCAAGCATTCTCTCATAACTATCTTTTCCCATGACAGCTATTTGTATATCAGTGTAAGAAAAACCTGAAAAAGGTAAGCAAAATAATGACTCGAGATCTGAACTAACTCTCACCCCTCTCTATCTACACAACACACCACGCTGTGCTAAAAGATCTTTTCCTGCATCAAGAAGCCGTTGACATGCTTATCTAATGCTGCTGTAAACAAGTCCTTGCATCTTCTTTCTCAATCCTCCACTCCAGAGCAAACTATGGAAGGATACTGACACACAATATACATGAATGTTTGCTCAAATTAAGTGATAAATGTATAAAAACCTGTTAAAGTGCACAACTTTAAGCCTATAATATGTAATATATTTAATACTGAAATACAATAAATGTAAGCCTGTTGTATCTGTACACGTGTGTGCGACTTGACAGCATGCCTGTGTGTGTGTGCGTGTGTGTGTGCGTGTGTGTGTGTGTGTGTATGACACAGAGATTGAGAGACAGAAAAGAGAGAGAGAGAGAGAGTGTGTGTGGGTGTGTGTGTGTGTGTGTGTGTGTGTGTGTGTGTGTGTGTGTGTGTGTGTGTGTGTGTGAGGTATCTCTGTGATGTGTGTGTGCACGTGTGCGTGTATGTGTGCACGCGTGCGCGTGTGTGTATGCGTTTGTGTGCACATGGCATATGCTCTGCTCGTGTCAGTTCACCGATGTGAATATCTCAGTCTGGCCGCTGTAGATTTTGCTGTGGTTCAGTGGTGCACTGTGTTGAACAATAAAAAGAAAAGAAACGAAGGCACGCAACTGTAGCTGCCAGTTAATTCAGTGAACGGACGGCAGTGTCAGTCCCATATCTCATTCCACTGGCAGTCTCAACCAACACACACATCGCGCGCCACATGTTAAACATTCCCCGCGGGCATCTGCATGCAACTCCACCCTTCCTTTACTTACCCTCTGCCGGAACACATAAAGTGCACTTTCCCTCCGTCCTCATCTTCCCGTACCCTTCCCACCCACTCTCCTCCCACCCCAACCCCCGGGGGGTAGGGCTGTTCAAGCCAGTGCCCCAGTACACGTGATCAATCTCCCTCAGCCTTCCCTCCTCCCCCCCACCCCCTCCCAGCCCACCACACAACAATAACAGTGATGACAATTTGTACATTTACATTGCACTTACCCTGCGGCTCCAAACGCATTTGACAAAACATCCATTATGAATAAATACATGTGAATACAATAAGACCGTTATGAAGAAAAAAAAACCTCGCAAAGAAATAAATTTAAAAACAGTGTAAAATCGCTCGACTCACATACCTCTCCCACCTCATCCCCATAATAATAATATTCATAAAACCCCATGAAAAACATTTTGAAAACTGTGAAACATTAATCACCACACACACACACACACACACACACACACACTGCCTTGCCACTGGTTAACTCCTCTCTCCTATTAGGTATATCCACCGTGTGCAGACTTAACAATGTCGTAGGATAACACGGATGATTCATCAATATTTTCAGACTGGCTCATCAATGTGAAAGGAAAGGAAAGAAATCAATTCTCAAAATGAAAGAAAGAAAAGGGAAAGTCTTAAAATCAAAGAAAAACAAGAGAGGCAAGGCCTTAAAGACTCACTTGTGATACACTTTAAAAAAAAAATCCAAGCTTTTTATGTATTGAGTATAATTTCAAAATGTAATGTTTAAGATGAGAAAGATCAGTTTAAAGCAAATTAAGTCCCCTAGCATTAATTACAGAGTAATTTCCCTTCTTTACTCTCTGTACCAAAACGTTTGCAAAATAAATAAAACTTCCATGCTTAGCAAAAGAAGTTCCTGTTTGAACAAAAAATGATAATAATGACTGCTCTAGTTGTTGGGTCAGAATATCAGATCAAAGTGCCAAGTTTAGAGAATACAAAAAAATATCAATATAACAGTAAATGCAGTTTGCATATAATTAGTCTTCTTTTGTGTGTGTGTGTGTGTGCCATCCCAGAGGTGCAATATTGTTTTAAACAAGATGACTGGAAAGAACTGAATTTTTCCTATTTTTATGCCTAATTTGGTGTCAACTGACAAAGTATTTGCAGAGAAAATGTCAATGTTAAAGTTTACCACACACACACACACACACACAGACAACCGAACACCAGGTTAAAACATAGACTCACTCTGTTTACACAAGTGAGTCAAAAATCAATGATGTCTTGAAATGAAAGACATAAAATACAAGTCTTAAAATGACAAAAAGGGCAGACAGTCTTAAAATAACTTGAAAAGAAAGAACAGAAAAATAGAGTACAGGCAGGAAAGAATGTTGCTTTCGTACAAATGCAGAAAATAATATATACGCACACGTGTGTGTATCACTGTATGGGTGCATATGTTTACAGACACACACACACACACACACACACACAGAAAGTCTAGCCGAGTATGTGTCAGCCACCGATGTATACTTGTGCACCTGTCACCCTCACCGGTGCCAGCTGGTGTTCTGCTGAGAATGACTTGAAAAAACGTTCAGTCGTCCGCGCGCGCGTGTGTGTGTGCATGCGCGCGTATGCATGTGCGTCTGTGTGTGTCAGTCAGTGTGACAGTCCATGGCTTTCCGCGAAGATCAGAGACTGACAGACGGAGACAAAGGCAGAGAGACAGACGGACGAATGACGACAGACACAGAGAATGTTCGCAACACATTGGTTCTTTCCAATCTTCTGAGCAAAGGAAACACTCCTCCTTTTTACAAGTTACGTAATTTCTGGTCTCATGTTTTGGTTTCTGTGTGGGTGATCTTTCAGAATACCTTGTGAGGGGATGAAAAACAAACAGGCTACACCCACTCGGCACACTAAAATGCCTTGTCATGCGGCAAGGGAGACGGCGGTGGAGTGGTTAGTGGAGTGTGAGTGAAATTTCTCTGCTTAGCTCAACACTCTGGGTTCTTCATTCACGTTGACAGTTTATTTTCCTGCCCCCTCCACCCCCCCCCCTCTCTCTCTCTCTGTGCCCTTGGTGGAACTAGCTCTCTGTCAATGTGATCGTTCCCCAGTGTGCTGTACGCGGACGAGCCAGTGTGTGTGTGTGTGTGTTTGTGTGTCAGTGTGTGTGTGTGTGTGTGTTTGTGTGTGTGTCCTTTATCCAACTCACAGAGATCTGATCTTTTCCCATGGAGGCTCTGAGTGTGAGTGTGTGTGTGTGTGTGAGAGAGAGAGAGAGAGAGAGTTGCCCTGTTGGTTCACTTAGTTTTTTGTCTTCCAACTTTTGTTATAAAGAGCATGACGTACCGTCTCGAGAGAAAAACAACAAAAACAACAACGAACAAAGAAACAAACAGTAACAAAATGACCACTTGAAATAACATCTCTTCCCTGCAGCAATTCCCGTTTTGTGGACCCTGACTAGCCAACCAGGTCCAACCGGTCACACACACATTCTCTTCTTTCTTTCCTTTACTGCATCCACTTCACTGTGGATTCCTATCACCCATCGACCCCTACCATACCGTCCTCATTCATCAACACTGGTCCCATTCGCCAAGTCCCGTTTCGCCTACTCAATCTTTTATTTTTGTTCCACCTTCGTTTTACTCAGTATAAGGACAAACAGTAAGCAACCACATTCAACTGTCTGTTTTATAATATTTTAGAAGAAAAAGCACATTTAGGGGTGGAAAAAAATGGGGAGAAGGAGTAGATGCGAGTACATGTATTATATACGAGTGGGAAAAGAAGAGAAAAAATATTGAATGATCGATGCATTCACATACGAGTTCGACTTAATTACTCTGTAATGAATTACAAACTGTACAAACTGCACACACACACACACACACACACACACACACACACACACACACACACACACACACACACACACTGTTGTCAGCTGGACTTAAGATGTCAGGTCTCACTGACATTTGACACATTTCATTCTCACATTTGTAATCATAGCACATACATCCATTTAATGTGTGGAGAAAACAAAAAACAAAACAGAAAAGTTTTGATGCAACAATTATTCTGGTAGCAGACGGGAAGAAAGAAACTACTCGGAGAACATAGACTTATAATCATGGTGTCCATGTGTTCTGAAAATCTGAATATCTTGAGTTTATTCGTGCTATGTATTCTTCTATTTTGTACCTATGCTTAACTTTCCTTGGGAATACACTTAACATCATCACAGTGGAGAGCCTTGCCAAAGTTACATCCCCACTTTTTCGGCCAAGATAATGTTAGGACAGTTGACGTTGGGATGGTTCCCAAAGGCCAACAAGCCCCAAAGGCTGCAGAATTAACAGCCAGTGCAGTCTCGCCTCTAATTTCAGTCACAGTCCTTCACAAAAGACTAAGGTGTAAATGACTTCCCATTGCAGTGAAGAAACCATTGATCATACAACTCTCACTTCGCTGTTGGCCCAAATGTAAGCTTTTGTCTGTCTTTGATTTTAGCCGAGCGTCATGCTGGGAATCATTATTTAGTGGACATACTGACACGTTTTTAATCTTAGCGTTGCTTACGTCACCATGCGGGAAATAAAATGTAACTATCACAACATTGCAATGATTATTTGCGGCGTGCGCACGCGCGTGAGTAAGTGCAATCGATCTTGCGGAGTGCGTGTACACTCGCGTGAACAAGCTATTCATAAACTCATGTAGATAGGTATGCTTTGTCTCCACACTTAACCACTAAACGATGGTGAATAATAACTTTTTCTTCTTCTTCTTTTTTTTTTTTTTTCTAAGTCACCATTACGACCATGCTTCGGAGGACACAAACCGGTTCCCCAAGTACCCAGGGTATTGACCCCCGAAAGTACTTCTCGATCCCCTCCCCTTCCTCCGCCACAATTACCCCCCTCCTCCCCCCTACAGTTTTGTCCTCATGTGCCGCACACCATGTGTACACGTTCTGACCGCAATTGTTTTCACCTGCACGGTGAACCCGGACGGGCCTTCAGTCCCTCCTGAATACATCACGCTTACCCTGCAGCCACCCCAGGTCCTAACGTGGAAGATTCGGACGGCAGATACACTTACTGGCATCGGTGTCTATCAGAAAGTTGTCCAGCTTATTCTACTTTGTTCTCAAAACAACATGGTGGTAAATGACCCATTAAAGATCATAATACCGTTAAAGAAACCTCACCTACCTTTGAAAACAAGTTTACAAGCGTTTTGCATACTTCTAAGACTGGACTGTCTTGAGGTGGAATCATCCTGATCAGCGGGAACAGATGTACAAAGAAACCATGGAAGAAAAACAGAGCGAAATGGACAGGCAGACAGAGTTATGGCAAAGGGTTCAGGCGAGTCACCACTGACAAGTTGATTCTTCAGGCCACTCGCCTTGCTTTGAAATCGGGTTCTGAACGCAATAGTATCGTTCAAGTTTATATGCCTATATATCTATTTTTCTATTCAATCTAATTTTTTATTTAATATATTCTTAAAGAAGAGCATGAAGGTTAAATGTCATGTGCATTACACAACTGTGGACCATGTAGTGAGAATCAATAACAGTCCGAAGTGTTCCCCCCACACCCACACCCTCCCTGCTCTCAAACACTCCCTAGTCAACCAAACCAGGCTAATTAGAACATCAGATGAAACCCCGTGACTTCACAGCCCCACCAGGCCCCCTTTTCAACACACACACACACACATACACATACACACACTACTATTCACGTACCTCACGACTATGCTCCCATTAGCAAGTCTTCCGTTCATTTCTGAGGAAACGGGGCAAAAGAGGGTGGGGCAGACCCTTGGTCCAAAAACATTGTTTCAGGCGTCGCCATCAGTCTATAGCTCAAGCTGAGAAGCTCTCAGAAAGTTTTCGAGCTGGTGTTTGAAGCTGTAATTAACACAAATACACGCTTGTTTATGGTTGTATTGGCTTGTACTTGTTAAAACAAAAATGTGTGATCGTGGTACGTGTGTGTGTGTGTGTGTGTGTGTGTGTGTGTGTGTGTGTGTGTGTGTGTGTGTGCGCGCGCGCGCGTTTGTGTTTGTGTGTGCGTGTTTGTATGTATGAGGAACACAATATGTGCAGACCAAGACAGTGGGTGCTGGAAGGAGAATTGGGTGCACTCATCTGAACGCCTATCCTGATTAGCACCATCCATGCAGCCAGCGAAGCAAGCAGGCCGCGCTAACCAGAAACCCACCCATCATCATCACACAAAAGAGACAATTCCGCTACACTGATCAGCGGCTGCTATTGCATCGTGCCACGCCACACTGTGCACATTTTTTTCCCCTTATCTTTCTTTGGGTCTTTCAAAACAAAACAAAAAACAACAGTTACCACTTCAGTGGAACAGTTCCAGGAACGGCCATGCCATACAACGCCTTGCCTAAGCAATCAACTGGCCAAATTAAATCTGGGCTATAAGTAGCATTGTTTGATTTCATTTCATTTGTTGCTGCTGTCCCAATGAAGCACGAGTCAAAAGAGGAGACACGACTGAATAAACTTGTGACGGTATCTGAATAGACTGATGGCTAGTGAAACATCCTTAAGAATCATTACACTATGCTCATGCAACAACCCTAAAAATCACAAGACTATGTTGTTGATCATAACATTAATAACCACAATAATGATCTTGGAATGCAACACTCACACACACACACACACACACACACACACACACACACACACTGCACGACATGAATACCCACCTCGCCGCCGAAAACCAAAGTTTTGTTCCCAAGACCGAAACCTTACATTTACCACATATTACAGACGACCTGAAGTAACTTCAGCAAAATCAGCAGCACAGATCTTTCCAAGTCTCTCACGAAAACCGCAAGCTATAATCATATACTACGTTTACAAACACAGGGCGATGAGAACTGTCAAGGACCCTCCACTACAGCCCATGACAAACCACCCAAAATATTGAAACGAGCACGACCACTGCAATGCAATGCGGTCGAAGTGTCGTCTGCCATGCCAACACCAGCCCTCCACCTCAAGTGGCCCTGAAGCTTTTACTGCACGCCCTAACATCGGAACAATCGCTGACTTGGAAGGAAAGAGGGAGCGGGAGTCCCAGCCCTCCCACGCACGTTTCCTTATATATCGACGCGGTCTGTGTCACACTGGACTGTAGGGAGACACGGCTGCACAAATAATATAAAGGACTCTTTCTGCTGGACACTCAACAATGAGCTGCTTGTGATTAAACTTCTCTAATACCACACCCTAGACCGCCAGTTTTCACACTCTTGTTCAAGGCCATCAGAGATGAAACTAAGTTCGTCAGGCGCACTTATTAAATGTAATTAGCGGCCATCTCGATGTTATTATAGATTAATATTGTATGTCATGTCATGTTTCATATTCCACTGTTTGTGCCTGTTAAGTGTTTGCGTGCGTGTATGTATATATGTGTGTGTGAGATAGATAGATAGATAAATAGAGAGACAGAGAGAGAAAGACAGACAGACAGACAGTCAAAGAGAAAAATACAGAGAAAGAGTGCATCCCTGTGTACTTTTCCATGTATCGACGTGCAATTAACTCCACATAAAGCGGTATCAGTGACTGTATCCAAACAAACGTGGCTAAGCGCGCGTATAATTTTGATGTGTTTGGTGCGCAAAGAAACAAGCTAGAGGGCTGCTGATGCTGCTTGCAAGGCACTGTCGTGAGCGTGGAATGTTTTGCTGCCTCTGCAAATTACTTCACGCACGGAAGAAAACAAATAATACGCGGTGATAGATGCTGCACTAATGCGGTGTTTCTTTCTTCTTTTGTGTTACAATTTACACTGTTCTAAAGTGGCGACTTTTTGATGTCCTGTTTCAGCGTGAATACGCGTAAATTTGCGCTTTGTTCTCCCACAGTGCGCAAAATGATACACAGAACTAATTATCCATCCACCTGACTACGTTATTGCCCTAAAAATAAAAAAAAAAAAAATAATTTTTAAAAAAAAGTCATGCTGCGCTGCCAAGCACTGGTTCAGTTGCATTTTGCATCAGCATCTTGACGTCCATTTCCTTAAATGTGTGTGTGTGTGTGCGTGCGTGCGTGCGTGCGTGTGCGTGTGTGTGTGTGATAGAGAAAGAAAGAGAGGAAGAGAGAGGAAGAGAGTGTGTGTACGTGTGTGTGTGTATGTATGTGTGTGTGTATGTATATGTGTGTGTGTGTGTGTGTGTAAATGTGTGTGTGTGTGTGTTTCAGTGTGTGTGTGTGTGTGTGTGTGTGTGTGTGTGTGTGTGTGTGTGTGTGTGAGTGTGTGTGTGAATGACAATGTTTACATAAAAAAGGACAGACCTGATCTGAATGAGACTGAAACAGAGGAACATTAATAAAAAGAGACAGCTAAAAATAAAATTAATTCCCGAAACTGCATTAAACGCACTTGATCGGTCGTCACGTTGTACCTCTTCAATACGTGTGGAACGCTTCTTGCCCTCTGTCCCAAATGTCACTTCACAACACTTGTCGTTCGCTGTTCAACATTCCATCTAATATTAATGTCACACATATAGAGATATACTGTAACATAAAATAAAAATAATAAGAGAGAGAGAGACAAAGACACAGAGAAAGAGAATGAGACAGAGACACAGAGAGAGGACAGAGATAAACTGGAAGTACACTTACCAACTAATATCTCGAAACTGAATCTGTTCTTCCCATCAATGTCGGGTTTGAGTCCACAAAGCTGTTGGGGTTGTTTTGAAAAAATAAAGACAGCTCCGACTCCCTCGGTTCTTGCCTGTTCACTCACAACACAGACTACTGGGTCAAGTCCTCGGGACGTCTGTGTCCGTGCTCTCTCCTTTGAATGCCCGTGTGTGTGTAGGCTGTTGAGGAAACTCGCCTTGTGTCTCCTGCGTCACCGCCAATCAATCTGTCAGCCCACTCAGAGCTGATCTCCACACTCCCATGTCCAATGCACGCTCATGCACTGCAACAGCCAACGGACCGAATCCGTTCACAGCCTTGACATTGTCCCCCGCCCCCACCCCTTTCCTTCCCAGCTGGCGTGTTGTCACGAGTCTGTTCATGAATGTTGTGTTGTGCTGCTGTCCTGTGCTGTGCTGTGCTGTGCTGTGCTGTGCTGTGCTGTGCAGTGCAGTGCAGTGCAGTGCAATGCTGTACTGACTTTCGTGTGTGTGTGTGTGTGTGTGTGTGTGTGTGTGTGTGTGTGCGCGCGCGCTGCGTGTGGTCGACATATTCAATTGCCACGAATTCAAAAGGACATAGTTGGAATTATTATGGAGTGTGTGTGTGTGTGTGTGTGTGTCCCATTCTTGCCGAACATCAACATGTTGCATGAGAAATCCAGCGTCCTGATGTATTTAGGTTGGCATGTGTGCAGACACCACCGTCGATCGACACCCACAGTTTTGTATCATCACCACCCCATGTGACGACGCTTCCTTGCCCACTACTCCCACTTCTACTCCCCCACCCCACCCCCCTCTTAACCACCTCGCACCATCACCAAGTCTGAGCCAACTTGTCCTTTAATTTAAAACAAAAACAAAACCAAAAAAGAAAACAACAACAACAACAACAAAACCACACATTTCCGCCCTTATCACAGACAGATCATCACCATGGAACAGTCTCGGCAAAATATAATGCCATTTCTGAACGTGAACAAAGAACTGTCGTGTCGGCTCTCATATTCTTTTCCTTCAACTTACCCCTCAAAATGTTCACAAATTCATTGGCTGCTGGCCGGACGTCTTCTGCTATGTTTGTATGCTTGCAACACCTGCGTTTACATCTGTTAAATGAGTAGGCTTTGACACACATGAACGACCCTTTTCCCCTCGACATGAAGGTAGCCATTCTGTTGAATAGAATGCTGTGTGCTCTGTATCTTCAGGACTTGTGTATCTGTCACCTGTCATGTGTCAAAATTTATCTCCAGACACGAGTCTGTTAGCGGATGCACTACAGACTTCACATAACGTCAAGGACCTCTTCACAAAACCAGGTATGTTTTCATAAAATGCTGAAAAAAAATCGAGGGATGATCCAAATACTGAAGGCTGCTTATGGTCTACGACTGATATCTCACTGAATACACAGAGGGCTGATGCTTGCACACATGCACCATGAATAACCCAAACACTGCGTTTGAAAGACCCCCCACCCCCCACCCCCCCCCTTTTTTTTCATACAGCTCTTCAGTGATTTTACATTTATAAACGATAGCTATGGACTTTCATTGTTATAAAATAATAATAAGAAGAAGAAGACGACGAAGAAGAAGGCGAAGAAGAAGAAGTTGCAATAAAGCGCCTCTGGTTATGAGTGATGCTCCTTAACTTGACAGCGTACACAACTGTTTGCCGCAAAATTCGGTATCATTTCACAATGCCATCGAGAAAAAAAAAATAACTGTTCCAAGTCCGCAAGTGGTCCTTAACTTTTTGTGACCCCTGTAGTTGGCAGTGTGCGCCAAATGGAGCGTGCCACCTGGGTGTTGTGGGTCTAAACGGCTTCAACCTAACCAGTGCTGACGGTAATCAATACTTATCCTTTAGCCCCAGCCTGTTTGGGGGCTGTTAAACCATTTACCGTGTCGTGTGCCACATCCTACGGTGACGCCTGCCTGGTTTGTTTGCACTGCTGCCGCCCCGTCTGGCTTTTTTCAATGGAGGGAAATGAAACATCGGTTAGTTTGTCTTCACTGTGTTCATCCCTGCAGTTCGGTTTAACATTCTAATGTGACGTGCTGCAATATCCGAAAAGACCAAGGACAAACAATATAAGACTCGATTGTTGTCATGTCACGGAATTCATCGTATTCATAATGAGACCTTTTCGTATAAAATACAGTCTGAACCAAGGAGAAACGGCTCAGTTGTGCTGCCAACCTTCACTCTGTATCTTTCTTGATTCAGTTAGCCTTTGAAGGGTTATCACTTCGATATTCTAATTGGCTGCAATTCCACAATAAATCAACATCCTACACCAAATTTGAAGAAATAAACACACACACACACACACACACACACACACACACACACACCAAAAACAAACAACAACAACAACAAAACACAGACACACACATCAAAAACAAACAACAGCAGCAACAACAACAACAAAACACACACACACACACACACACACACACACACACACACACACACACACACACACACACACACACAAGCGCGCCCATGGTATGGGAAGTGACCAGTGCCCAAACCCGTGTCTGGTCGGTTACGAACAGCAGATTAACAAACAATACCCAGTCCTATTCCTGACTTTACTTGTATGGGCATGTGACAATAGTTATTATTCAGTTTTGAATTTTCAGTTCCGGTGTGTGTGTTGCACGGAGGGAACTCTGCACACAGTTAGATAGATAGATAGAGAGAGAGGGAGTGGTGTGGGGGGTGGGGAAGGGGGGGGGGCTGAGTAGGCGAAACGAGACTGACGGGTAGGCGAAACTGGACAAAGTAACTGAAAAGACCCCGCAAACCAAAGAAGACACTGTACCTCACCACAGAATATAACCAGCGCTGTGGTTTGGTTGAATCCTGGGGTCAGTCCTTACTGTGACGGAGACGTCTTTTTTAGTGTCGAATTTCACCAAGTACACTCGCACATAATTACTCTAAATCTACTTCCATAACCGCCGTTTTGAACGAGCATCAGAAACCCTCCTTTCATCACCCGTAACTTTCAATCTCAATGCTGATGAACAAACATAATCACTATCATTATCATTATTGTCATCCTCCTCTGTAGTACTAGTAGCAATAGTAAAAGTAGTAATAGTAGTGGTGGTGGTGGTGATGATGATGGTGGCGGTAGTGTTAGTAGAAGAAGTTGTAGTTTGATTAACAACGTTCTCAAAAGTCGCCAACTCAGTGTACGACTCAAAAATTGAAAGATAAGTCTTAATGATGATGAAGCAGCCCAAACTTCATTATTTTCTGGAAATTAAAACAAAAACAAAAAAAGACCAACGTTTATGTTTCAGTGCAAAAACCACCAAACCTCAGCAAGCAACACAGTCCAACGGTACATAATCCTAACGGAAGTAGCAAAAGGAACACGGGAGGTGTGGTGAAAGCAAAAAACCTGTCCATCCGGACAAGGTGCCAAGTAGTCCATGTTCTATTTAAAAATAAAACTCTTGGGGGGTTTGGGGGGACGGCGGAGGAGGAGGGGGGGGGGGAGATCAGCGTGGTGGCGGCCCAAGCCAATCCTAAACAAGTCAGGCTGCCCATCAAGGCCCCAGACCCAACAGGTGAGGCCACATTCTGCCTCCCGCGCACACTTGGGAGTTATTTCTCGGTACCCCCTTGTCTCTCTCTGCCCCCCCCCCCCCCCCCCCCCCACACACACACTCTATCTCTCTCCACACACACACACACACACACACACACACACACACACACACACACACACACAAACACACCTATATACATATACGGTTACACACACACACACACACACACACACACATATATATATATATAGTTAGAACAGTAACCTATTTACAAATATGTCACAATATAAATACTGTCATGAATCCGGCAGAACAAGAAAATCTATCACTGAGAGGTGTGTGTGTGTGAGAGAGAGAGAGAGAGAGAGGGAGAGACAGAGAGAGAGAAAAAAAAGAGAGAGAGAGAGTGTGTGTGTGTGTGTGTGTGTGTGCGTGTGTGCGTGCGTGCCAGATTGCTAAGTGTACTTTCCTCTCTCTATCCCTATCCCTCTCTCTCTTCCTTCCTAAACACTCAGAATTCCACCGTGGGGATCCCGGGGGTCTTTCAACATAAATAGCATAACCGCCTTCTGGAAATTCTGTGCTAGAAACTTCCTCTTTTCTATCGCTCTCTTTGTTTCTGTCTTTTTTCTTCCTTCACTGTTGTCTCCTTTTTCTGCCTTCCCAGTCCATTCCCCTTTCTTTTTTAAAGCAAGCTTTGACACGTTTTTCTCTTTTCCACAGTCTATGGTGTACTATCTGTGCTGTTTTGCTCTAGCGATTAGGTTGTGAAATTGTAAACACTGAGATGGGCACTAGCTGTCCATTCTGCAGTGTTATTTCCCTATATGGCCTTTTTATGTATTTTTTGTCTCTCCTTTTTTACGATTTTTTTTGTAATCTGAGAATGATAAATCAAGCGGAATGGCTGGCGTCCTCAGCAAGGCCTAACCTTATTTGCCATAAGGAGCTAAACAGGATAATGTGTCATGAACTGTGCTTCTCTTATAGTTTTTGTGTGTGTGCATGTGTGTGTGCGTGTGTTTGTGCGCGCGCGCGTGTGTGTGTGAGTTTTGTGTTGATGCGGTTGAGCATTTGTATGGTTTGGTGGTCCTGATATTGTGCGGTCAAGAGCAACAATGAACAATTAACAATAAACACTCAGAAGGAACGAGGGCGCACCCCTGTCTGCTCATGTCCCCTCAATTGTCCCTTTGTCAGACTGTTCATCAGAATCACAGTGGAACCCAGCTGTGTCCTGTATGAAGATGGTTGAAGATAGGGGAAAAATGTCCGCGGAAATGCTGAAACCTCGCCTACACGCTCGTGTGTGTGAATGAGTGCGTGCGGGAAAGCAATGGCGGGAATGTGTCATAAAATGGAAGCTCGAAACAATTTCTTCAAGATGGTATCACGCGGTTGCGAAATCTGAATGCAGTTCTTTCGATTCCCACACGTCACGTAGGCCCCTATTTAGTTCCGTCGGAAATAGAAAAGATGTAGACACACCACAGTCTCAACAGCACATGGCCTTCACTACTTTTATTTACCAACTTCGTCATTTCCGTTCGTTGCGGTTTCACTGCGCAGTGTTGGGAGTCCGATACCATTCTGTATAGCTTTGAATATGCTCATTTTAGTACGACGTGTGATACTGAATGATACTGTATTTCTCCTTGGTCTTTCGTTATTCTTACCCGATGTTTATTTTTTCTTAACAGCTATCAAACATTGTATACTAATGTCCTAGTTTAGTGCGGATTTCTTTTGTCATGAATCAGACGCTTCTCTAGTTTTATTAGTGCTGCTGCTACTAGAACTACACTGCTCGTTATCATCCCACAGCTAATCAATTCCAACCACTATGGCTTCAAACCTGACGTGAAGGTGCTGATCGGAAATAATTGAAAGCAAGAATCTGAGTTAAATCTTCCTTTATCTGAAATAGATCATTTCAAAGTATTGTGGAAAAGAATGTTTTAATGGACCCCCCCCCCCCCCCCCCCCCCCTCCTCTCTCTCTCTCTCTCTCTCTCTCTCTCTCTCTGTCTCTCATATCCCACCACACCTCACCAATCAAGCAGCAGCCAACCTTCCACGCAACCAACACTACCACAACAATACCACAGCAACTTTCTGACCGTCAAAGCCAAGCAAAAGCAACATTTTGTATAGTATACGGGACATACCAAGTTGCTGTTCACCCATTTTCCATACTCGTTTCCTCTTCTTACCCATTGCCCACAGAAGACGAACACATGCACACCACCGGTGGGTGTCTGGCGTCACCGGCATTCTCCATCGTACAGGGACACAACAGTACACAATTAAGTCGCTAGGAGGACAGATGGCTGACCTTTCAGCACACACACACACACACACACACACACACACACACACACACGTGTTATGAATTTACCACCAGTACCACCACCACCACGGGGACAACAACATCATTATTTCAAGGTGATGGCAGTAGCATGGGGTGAACCAGAAAAGACTTGAAAGATGTTGCTGCTTTTTCATGTTTGATTTCGTTTTAACGGGTTAATTCAGTTAGTGATAACACATATATATGCATCTAAATCAGTGTCTGTTGCTATGTCTGACAACGATACTCAACGTTGAACCACATTATGGCGATAACGACAACATAGGGATGCATGATACCCTAATACTAACATTTGAACATTCTGGACAGGGTGTATTCATCCCAACTCAAAACTGCTGTCGTTATGATGCATGCAGCTGCTTGAAATTTATTTTTACAGGTAACGCACACGCGAGCACGCACGCGCGCTCACACACACACACACACACACACACACACACACACACACACACACACACACACACAAATTATATGGATACACATGCGGACACACACATACACACTCGAGCACCAAGCCTTCAAACTTACAGATAACACATGAGAGATGAAATGAGTGGAAGTCGTTTTACAGGATGTAACACACACATACACACACGCGTCCGCGCACGCCCACGCACAAAATATAACCGATCGTCGAATACAACAGTGTATTTAATTTGTCCATTAGTATAAAGTCACGCAGATAAAAAAAAAAATGTTCATGTGGGGCGGTCTTCCCTTATTTTAGTTTTCCTTTCTTTCTACTTGCTTTTTTCGGCCAATAAAGTAAGTCATCCCTTGAGCACACACACACACACCTACACACACACACACACACACACACACACACACACACACACAAGCAAGAAGTAATACAATTGTGCTCTGTGATCTTGCATGCAACTGAGGTCACAAAAAATATATAAATAATATTTAAAAAATAAAACAAAATAAAGTAACTTATTACAGATCACGCGCGTCAAACTTTTTTTTTTTCCTTCTTTCTTTGCTTCCGTAACAGCGACCTGCTCTCTCTCTCTGTCTCTGTCTCTCTCTCTCTCTCACACACACACACACACATTATATATATATATATATATATATATATATATATATATATATATATATAAAACTCTCGAGGACCCACCTCTTCCTTCCGTCTACCAGCCCAGTCATCTAAAACACCATCACTTCCACACGGCACGTCAGCTGGCTGGGCAGGCAGTCAGTAATGGCTCATGATACAATGGAAAGCATTGAGCAAGATGGAAAACGGCTGTCAGCCGAATGTAGATCGGAACACAATATTGTAATAATATCACTGACATGCCGGAACTGACGGAACAGATCCTTGATTACCATAATTATTGTCAAACCAAGTGGTGAAGCCCTGATGTTGCTCTTCTTACCTTTGTTCCTATCCAACATCCGCCTTCGCCGCTATCCCTCTTTCTCTGCCAACCTCCCCTACAGCCCTTCGATAATATAACAAATGATGTTTTTTTCTACTTTTTCATCAAAAATAATTGTGAAATAATACGGCCACTGCTTGATGTTGCTTGCCTGTGATTTAATTTCAGTCCCAACAGAAGACTCATCTCTTTAAGCGAAACAACGCCCTTCAG
This sequence comes from Babylonia areolata, assembly GCF_041734735.1. Taxonomy (NCBI): domain Eukaryota; kingdom Metazoa; phylum Mollusca; class Gastropoda; order Neogastropoda; family Buccinidae; genus Babylonia; species Babylonia areolata. The sequence goes on from NC_134878.1 coordinate 23,947,478, forward strand.
ACAAGGAGGCGAGAAAGAGCAAGACATCATAATTAAATACTTGTGAGCACATCTCGCAAGTAAACTGCAACATTTGAACAACAAACATACACGCTCGCATGCTTTCAATCAGATACAAATTCATTCTCGCACCCTCACACTCGCCAGAGGTTGCGGGGCATGAGAGAGCGAGAGAGGTGGTGAGGGGGGAGGTATCGGAGACAAGACAAGACAGAGAGGGACTGAGAAGGTGACAGGTGTGAATACCAGAAAGCCGTGAAGTCCCCCAGCCACGAGATACTGACACATCCCATACTCCTTTTTGTGTTTGCAATTTTCGTTCGTGTGAGCAGTTAACTACACTGAGTGAGCTCTTCAGCCATAAACAAAACACTGTATGGGAAAATCAATAAACGCATGTGGATATTGCTTCGGATGTAGTATCACTGGTGACTTCCAACTTGTTTCCCCACCCCACCCCCCACCCCTTTTCTCTCTCTCCAAAGGATATATTAGTCACTAATCCGAAAGATCAGATCCCCACCTATCAGTCTGATATACACATGTTTTCCTTAAAAAGATGAAATGAAAATTTATTTAGGGTATGTTGCGAACTAATTTTTTTTTTTTTTTTGCCAGCCTTGATGTTGGTGTGGTTTCCTCTATAATTCACAGCATGTTGTGCGTCTCAAATGCATAGTCAAAGTTTATTGACCTTGCAGTAAATCACCTCTCTCCGTCTCTCTCTTTCTATCATCACACACGCGCGCGCGCGCGCACACACACACACACACACAGAAATTTCTCGGACAGTTGATGAAAGCCATTCATGACAAACGTATGTGATGAGTGTCCCCCTTCCACCTCTCCCCATCCCCCCCACTCCATCTCAAAGACCTGTGCCGACAGCTCCTCTATCTCCCTTACGTTAACTGCCTGTCTGGCACGAAATCTAAGCATCTCTCCACACACTACCCCAACTTAACCCCTTCCCCCACGTCACCCTTCTTCCTCTCACCCTGTGTCACTGCAGCACGAAAAAAACAATCTTCCCCATGCATCAGTGACAGGGACCACAGACTGGGCATCATGCCAGGGAGTCCGTCTCTACATACCGCTCCGTTCATGTCAAAAAAGTGGGAAGTACACGTTTACTGCAAAGACCATAATTATGTCAACAAACGTCACCGCGCGATTTTTACGGGCATGCTTTCTGTTCACACTTTGACTGCCATGTATGTAGTCCCTGTAGCGGTGAGGTGTGGCACTGAAAAAAAAATTACTCAGGTCTACTCAGCGTTGCCCGCTGCCGTTTCAGGACCACAACTTTGGATACGGAAAGAAAAAGCTGCAAAGACAATAAAAATGTCGTCAAAATTACAACCAAATTAATAACTTCTTCTTTTTTTTTTTTAAAGTAAGCATACCTCACTGGTCCAGCCAGTGTCGGGATTTCTCTTGGTTTCCCTTACACAGCTGACGTTGACGAGATTGTTTCAGTCAAACATACGCGCTTTCTTCATACGTCATGCCAATTATATATTTATCTTTGCTGAGAAGCCTTGAGAGCAATTACAGACTGAAAACGCTGCATGGTATTGCATACTGTCATACACAACGAACTAATGCTAAGGGTATGGACGATCAATGCGCTAAAAATTGATGTCCTCTTTTCTTACGAGTATACCTACCAGAGCAAATTTCAAATACAATTTTTGGTGTAATCTCCGCCTTTCCCTTTTTTTGTTATTTGTTTGTTTTTGTTGTTTATTTTAAGAGTTAAACGACCTATTCCATCAGACTTACACATTCAACCCACTCAAAAACAACACTATATATATGGCGGGGTGGGTGTTGAATTTCAGTATTTCGTGCACTGACAGAATTTTTTAATTATATACTAACCTCGAATCAGAGCATTAGACTGCAATGCAGTTTAAATGATTTCCGTCACAAAGAAATGCTAAGTTAACGGCGACAAAATAAAAAAAAAGACGCGACAATTTAGACTCCGCAATTTTATACGATCCCCAAAAATCCCATAATCTCACAATGATCTCCAAGAATAGTGCATGCGGATTAAGTTACCCTGAGGCAATCCTAGCTGTCCCAACACGTGTTCAAATGACCCGTGAACAATGTTTTCTCTATCATCAGATTTGCAAGTTTTCATCTCTGTGGGAGTGGAAACAGGGTCTACACAGGTGTTCCCCCTAAGGCGTGGGGAGTTATTTGCTCCGAGAACAAGTCAGAATTGGATATTCTGACATATGCTTGTTCTCGGGTTTGCTTGGCGAACCTGCCAATGTTACCACCGCAGTAAGGCCTGGGACAACAGCAGTTGTGCAGTTTGAGCAGCAACCGGTTGGATAGGTCTTTAAAAGTAACTTAATAAATACTTTCGTCAAGAACGTATGTAACCATTCTATTCTACTGATACCACAAGTACGCATACCTGATAACTGACCACCACCAACACGAATACTAACAGACTGGCTCCGAGTCGCCTCAACTTCACAGATCGGCCGTCACATTCAACATCACGACCACAACAGACTGAAAGTATGCGCAAAGTTCACCACGACAGTAAACGACCGAAACGCCAACAGACCCGACAAGGACAAAAGAATAGAAGACGAACGTGTTTAAAACCACTAGCCGCGATCTCCCCGTCTACACGACATAATGTGACCCCCCTCCCCCTCCAGTGACCTCCTGCACCCATCCCAACAACCAGCTGACCTTCAGTTATGTGACCAGCCCGCGTCTGAGGGACATAGCAGTGATGGACAGTGATAAAAGCGCGGTACAGAGGAGTATAAGCAATGTCCAGCTGGTCATTGACAATTACGGTAAGTCATCACATGCGTGCTCCAGTCTGGCGCGGACGGGTTGAATGCATGGTCACACAGTTCTAAACCGTTGGGCAGCTTTCTGTAAAGCAGCCAACTAACATTACGTATACTTATAAAGACATACAGAAACTGTAAGAAAAGATGTGAAACAGGTCAAAGAAAAACTGAGAAAAGAAAGCAGAAAAGGAAACGACCACTAATTTCTAGTCCAGTGGGTAGTACCGTCTACGAGATCATAGGTAGTTGGGGGATTTTCCCCCACCAGTTAACAGGCACACCCTTAATCTCAGACGGACCATTTGCCAGCATGTCTGTGCACTCAATCAACAACTGATCTGTTTGTCTTGTTTCACAGATGATCAACGTTTTTACGCCCGCCCCATTCCTATCACAACGATGAGGATTGGACCACTGATCTTTTTTCTTTTTTTTTTCTTTTTTTTATAATTAAAATAAAGATCAAAGGGATCGCATACCGACATCTTGCTAAACCGCTGCAACACTCACTTCGCTGGTCCATCCATCATCGCTACACACACACACACACACACACACACAAACCCACTCAAGCTCTCTCCCATGTTTTTGTTCAGCCTACATATATATTTTCATGTGCAGCCCAGGATGATGGAGGAGAGATGTGCTGTTTGCCCGACCGCTCTCCAAACACTGGCTACAATCGACAAGTATCGACGTCACTGCAGCGATGGATGGAGTGTCCGTCCAATCAGCAGCCTCCCTCACGTGAAGCACGCATCATCCACGTCCGTCACTGCACTTGGCACTACACACATGATGCACTGATAAGTTGGAGTCGGGCAATATTCTGGTCTTTAATGCCCAGCTGTCCTAACAAGTTTTACTGAAAATGCTACTGTTCATTACCCACGACATGGTTTTCCCCTACTCACCACTGTTGTTCTTTACCACCGGTGTGGAGTAGGTAACTGAATGAATGACACAGGGGGATGCTGCGAGAGAGAGAGAGAGAGAGAGAGAGAGAGAGAGAGAGAGAGAGTCAAATAATGGTGTCACAATACAAACAGGTCTACAATCAATTTGATTGGCAAAAGAAGGATTTAATTGTTTAATATATAGCTTTGTAGCTGGCTGTTTAATTCATTGCACATGTTTTGTGATACCTTCAAATAAAAAATACTGATAAGCAATGTGTCATCGCGTTAAAAAGCGCACGTACGAGGGCAGTGGGCTACTTCAAAGCTTATACTTAACGTATGTTTTGCACATTAAGACTGGGTGGATGCTAAATGAAGCAGAGAGAGGGTGAAGGACGACCCTACGCTCTGTTGTCTCCACACGTCAGCTACTCGCCACCTCTTGACAGGCAACACCCACGATCTGAATCTTCTACCCTCTACGAACAAAGCAC